>NW_020948840.1:18802028-19000146 GCF_900497805.2 Vombatus ursinus | reverse complement strand
GCTTCATTCATGCATTCCATTTATTAATTGGGGGAGGGAGACGAGGAGTGGCACATCTGGAAGTAAGTGTGATGTCAGTAAGTCAGTCAACATGCATTTAATAAGCCCTTATTATGTGCCAGGCACTTCCTGGAACTTCCCCTACACCTGGAGTCTTTTTGACCTGGAATATCTTATTATCCCTGCAGTCTGTTCACCTTGTAATTTCTCTCTGCAAGACCTACACCCCCATCCCCCCTAATTCCTACTGGTGATTTCCTCCTGGAGCCCCTATTTTGTGGTGGGGCCCTGACCAATATAGACTTCAAAATCATGACCACATAGCTCTTGTATTTGTATCTCCAGCACATAGTTAATGCTTAACAAATCCATCCATCCTTCCTTCTTTCTGCTAAGCGCTGGAGAGACAAAAAAGGGAAAAAACATTCCTTACCCTCAAGGACCTTACATTCTAATAAAGGGATGTATGCACATGTAAATAACATGCAAACATATAAATAAATAGGCATATATAAGATATATACATAATACATGGAAGGTAATCTCAGAGGGAAATCTTAATAGCAGCTGGTGTTGGGGGACCTAGGAAAATGCCCTCTGCAGAAAGTACAGTTTGATGTAAAAATGAAAGGCATAAATAAAACTTATTTTTACAAACAAAAATCCAAATGCATGGCAGCAGTAGACAGTAAATCCAGGTAGGGGAACAGCTAAGTAGTCTGGTATGGTGGGTATGTAGCCTGGGTAAAAGAGAGTAATGTGAAATAAAGACGGAAAGATAGGAAAAAGCCAAAATCCTCCACTGGTTATGGCAAAAGTGATGCCAGAGATCAACGGTCCAATGGGCTTTTGGATGTTCTGGAAGTCTCCTTTGATATCTGTTTCTTCAGAGAACATAATCCTTCATCCCTTCTCTTCCCTCATAGGAATTTAAAAGATTCTTAATTCTATTCATTTCATATTGTCAGGATCCCAATAATAATAGCTGATCCCAATAATAACAGCTAACATTCACTAGTGCTTCAAGATTTGCAAAGCCCTTTAGATATTGCATCTCATTTGATACAATAAACTTGCAAAACAGGTGCTATTATCTTCATTTTACAGATGAAGAAACTGAGGCTTTGAGAAGTTAAGTGACTTGCCCAGGATCATACAACTAATAAGTATATCTGAGGCAGGATCTAAAGCTAGGTCTTTCTGACTCTTAGATCAGCATTCTATCCACCATGTCCTACTGCCTCTCAAGTCCTATAATATTGAAAGCTTAATACAAAGAGTCTTTGCTGCAGGGGAATTCTCATATAGTAGGAATACCTCTGCCAAAGAGGAGTTATCTATAGCAAGTTGGCCCAACTTCAATGCCAGGTAAGCACTGAATTATCCTATTTCTTGCTTCTGTGAGTCATACCAAAAAAACTCTTCTTTCTTTTAAATTTGTTTTTAAGTCTTTCCTTTGGGAAAAATCAGGTGTTGCAGTTGGGTGAGCCCCATCATAGGATATTATAAATAACTAGAATAATGTTGTTTATTTCTAAATAGGTATGTAGAGCCCAAGTTAAAAACCACATTGTAAGGCTCTCCTTCCTTTATCTAACATTTTGATATTGATGAAGTATGATTAAAATGAAGATCAAAGGTAAATCTAAATCTAAAATGGAAAAATTAGTAATGGTAGTTGGTGGTAGGTCTTACAGGGAGGTATTCCAAAAGGGCAATAAATTGTCTGAAGGTCATTAAGCCATTCAAATAATTACTGAGTAACTACTGTATTCAGATGCTTGTGCTAAGGGTTATGGAGAATACAAAGATTACTAACATATGGGTCATGTCCTCAAGAAACATAATCTCATAGTTATAAGGGGGCAGTAGAGAAGTGCATGCTGAGGCAAACTATTTTAAAAGTTGAACATAACTGTGGCTCAGTCAGTTATTATTATTGAATGAACTGAACCCACATATGCCCTCTTCTACTTTGTGATCCTTGTCTTTTTCTTTCTTTTTATTTTTTTTAATTAGGCAGTTGGGGTTAAGTGACCTGCCCAGGGTCACACAGCTAGTAAGTGTCAAGTGTTTGGTCTTAGGCCGAATTTGAACTCAGGTCCTCCTGACTTCAGGGTTGGTGCTCTATCCACTGTGCCACCTAGCTGCCCCTGTCTTTTTCTTTCTATAAATTTTATATAAAGAATTTACCCCCTGTGCTTAAGGACTTTTTCTAGTTCTTTTAGTATTTCAGTGGTAGTAGCAGTAGTAGGCTTCCCATCTGATATCCTTCTCTCTGGGATCAAATCATCTCCTTTTGGAGAGCAGGTCTGAATTAACTTTCAGTGTAGATTCTTAAAATAATGCAGTGTGGGTCCTGATTGAAAATGTCTCCTTTTTCAGAGAGAATTTAAGTGCAATAAATACTAAATTAAAATTTTGTATTTTTCTTCATGTCTTTCCAATCATAACTCTCTCCAATATACATTATAATTTTTGAATTTAAGTTAAAGAGATAACTGAGTGAAGTTTTTAATGAATGAATTAATGAATTTTTTATGAATGAATTTTTAATGAATGAATTAAATTTTTAATGAATTAAATATTTAGAAAACACTTATAAGTCTATGCAAAGTACTGTTCTAAGCATAGGGATACAAACAAAAGACAGTCCCTGCTCTCATACTAATGGGGGAGATAACCAACACATAAGGAACATTTCAGCTAAAAGTCATATGGAAGGTTCTCATGATGCTTAGGATAAAGCAACAAGGGCAGATGGCAATGCCTCTTCCTATTACCCTTGATAAAATATCAGTTTCTGAGGCTGAACCACTGACATCGGTAAGGACTTTGGTGACAAGAACTTTGTTTTTTTCAGTAGATGTGGCTGTAGTCATTGCCAGGCTCCATCTCAACCCAGGTTGCTTCCCAGGATGATGGCTATAGATGCTGTGTTGGAGGCATTGCCATTCCCAATGTTTTGGGCTCAGCGTCCTTGGCTGTCTCCATCCAGGTCTGAGGGGAGATGGTGGTGCCCTGACCTGCTTGGTACATGCGGCCTCCTGTCTCTCCTCCAAAGGTACCTTGCTGCTTCAGCTAGGTTGGTTTGCCTGCCCTGTGGTAATCAACTGGGAAAGCTCTTTCCCCAGATGAGGGCTATGAGGCTGAAGCTGGAAGCAGAGCTAGTGGTCTGGGGGAGGGGGAAGTACATTCCTATTCTCAGGGCTCCTGTGCTTATCTACCTGTTGGTGGCAGCTGGTCAGCAATTACTGCTGGTGTCGATGGGGCAGTCGGGCCCCTTCTTAACAATGATTACTCCCTTCAAAGATGGCTGAAGGTTATAGCTTGGAATTAGGTCTGGTGGTTTAGGAGATACTGTGATTCCCAAGGTTCTTGGACTCAGATTCTTGGGTTGTCTCCATCAAGGTCTAAATTGGTTAAGGCAGTGGTAGTAGTCTGAATTGCCTGGTGCATGTTGCCTCCTGTCCTTCAGGGACTCATATGTACAAAATTATTTGTAGTAGTTCTTTTTATGGAGTCAAATAACTGGAAATTAATAGTGAAAGAGACAGTTTCAGAGAAACTTGAGAAGATTATATGAACTGATATAGAGTGAAGTGATCAGAACCAGGAGAATGATTCTTACAGTAATATCCTCATTGTAAAGACAACTTTGAAAGACTTAAGACTTAAAGACTCAATGCAATAACTAGCCACAATTCTAGAAAATTGATGATGAAATACGTTACCCACTTCCTGACAGAGAGATGATGGATTCTAGGGGGGAGGGCAGATATTTTTTGGACATGGCCAGTGTGGGTATTTGCTTTGTTTGACTAAGCCTATCTGTTACAAGATTCTTTCCCCCCAGCCCCTGCCTATGGGAGAGGTAGGAGAGAATGAAAAGTTTTTTTGATAAGTAGAAAAAAATAAATTGAAATTGAAAACAAAAAAGAAAATATATGAAAAAAGGCCCCTTAGAAGTCATACTCTTTCATTTTATAGATGAAGAAACTGAGGCCCAGAGAAATTTAAGTGACTTATCCAAGGTCACACAGTAGCAGAGCTGGGATTTGAATCCAGGCCCTCTGACACCAGATCGAATGCTATGTTCTACTTTACCAAGTTGGTACAGAGGCAACCTCTCTATTTTGGAGAGCCAGCTGCCTCCTGTGTGTGCTGTTTCCTAGAAGACTGAGATTCAAATCCTGCCTTAGACACTTACTAAGTGTGTGATTCTAGGCAAGTCACAAACTCAAAATCACAAATTGTGTCAGTTTCCTTATCTGTAAAATGAGGGGGTTTGACTTAATGGCCTCTAAGATCCCTTTCAGTTCTAAATCCAAGATCCTAGGAAATAACAAATAAGAATTACCAATTTTCAAAGAATTTTTTGGCAAATGGAGACATGTTAGATATTGGAATATACTTCAGTATGTTTTGAAATGATTTCCTCTTTCTGCTTCCATGTTAGCAATGCTAATTTGATTTATGGCCAAGGAACATATGAGGAGGAGAGGAGTACTCAAACAAATCTGGTTAGGTCCTGTGCAGGATGCCTGTGTAATCTCTTCATCCTGGGGATATTCACTTCATTTTTCTTAACATCTGCAGAGATTTTCATCTTAAAATATCATCAGCGACTATATCACTGGACCACCCTGGCCCATGACTTTGTTGTACATGGACTACATAGGACCAAACTCCTACAAGTATGTCATTACATGCCTCTCTAGTGGATGCGTCATTACAAAAATATTGATGTAATTCATGCTTTTTATTCTTATTCACAATTTCTTAACATATATTTTCCCTTAGCTCAACTTCAGTGGTTTTTCCATGTGCCACCAAATGGACTTACATCATCACAGCTGGAATTCTGGCTTACTAGAGGGGAGTGTGGTTTATAGAAGTAAATTAATGGTGCCAAGGAAAGAGAAATTTCATATCAGTTCATCTTGTACCCCATCTGTTCATTTCTATAATGAATAATTCTAAGATTTTTTCTTTCCTTTGGAAATTTTTTATGCTGCTGTAAAGCAAGTTTAACCATTTTGATTATTAAAAATATGTGGCTTTTACCACTGCTAGGTCTATATCCCAAAGGCATCCAACAAAAGGAAAAAGGACCTATTTGTACAAAAATATTTATAGCAGCTCTTTTTGCAGTAGCTAAGAATTGGAAGTTGAAGGGATGCCCATCAGTTGGCGAATGGCTGAACAAGCTATGGTATATGATTGTAATGGAATATTATTGTGCTCTAAGAAATGACAAGCAGGATGATTTCAGAAAAACCTGGAAAGACTTATATGAACTGATGCATAGTGAAGTGAACAGAACCAGGAGAACATTGGATACAGTGACAGCAATACTGTTCAGTGAAGAACTGTGAATGACTTAGCTTTTCTCAGTAGTACAATGATCCAAGACAATCCCAAAGTACTAATGATGAAGCATGTTGTCCTCTTCCAGAGAAAGAACTGATATTGACTGAATACAGACTGAAGCATGCTACTTTTTACTTATTTTTCCCTTTTATTCGAGTCGTCTTGTACAAAATGACTAATATAGAAATGTTTTATATAATTGCACATGTATAATCTATATCTGATTGCTTACCATCTCAGGGAGGGGGGAAGGAAAAGAGGGAGGGATAGAACTTGAAACTCAAAACTTTAAATAAAAATGTTAAGAAACTGGGGAAAAAAAAAGTGGCTTTCACACTAGAGAAAATACTGTTGTTTCATGTAACAATAACAGCCTGCATCAACATTAGTGCAGAAGCTAGGTGACACTGTGGATAGGATGCTGGATTTGAAGTCAGGAAGACTTATCTTTGTGACTTCAAATCTGGCTTCAGACACTAGCTGTATTGGATTTAGTGACTGTTCAGTTCCTTAAGTGACTTGCCTCTTAATCCTGTTTGCCTCAGTTTCCTCATCTGTAAAATAAGCTGGAGAAGGAAATGGCAAACTGCTCCAATATCTTTGCTGAGAAAACCCCAAATGGAGTCATGAAGAATCAGACAAGACTTGAAATGACTGAACAACAACAAATCAATGTGGGTAAGAAAATGCTGAAGGATTATGAAGGCTACTTTCCAAGCCTATAAAGAAATATATTTTCTTTTGTCCTTTTGAGAAACCTTAACATTTTGCTATATTATGGTGATTAAATAAATCAGTGTTCTAGGTTATCAAGTCCAGGCCAACCTGTCTAGTTTTAGGAGAAACTATATCATTTTATCCTTCATTGTGGTCAGCAGTGCTTGAGTTCTATTACAATGGCATAGAATAGATGCATAAACCAAAAAAAGAACAGGGGAAGTGATTTCATAAGTTCCATGGCTATAGTCTATAAATATAAACTTTAATCTCTACTCAATAGCCATGACATTCATGCATTCATCAGTAAAAACCTATTAATTGCTACTAATATACTTTGCTAGGTGATGGGGAAGTAACAAAGATAAATAAGCCTCAGTACTTGCCCATGATCAGTGAAGTCTTCCCTGATCTCTCCAGATGTTAGTGCTTTCTCCCTCCTTAAATATTCCTCTTTTCCCCACTAACTCCCCACCTCATATTATATGTATTTGTGTATATGCTATATGTTTTGCATATAGTAAGTTTCTTGAGGTTAAGAATTGCATCCTTCTTTGTACTTGCATCCCCAATGCCTAGAACATTGCCTGGAACATAGTAGGCACTTAATAAATGTGAGCTGAAATGTTATTTTGCTTGTTGTATCAGTATCCTCTAGATCTAGAGGCAGCTAGGTAGTGCAACAGATAGAGCCCTGGGCATGGAGTCAGGGAGACTTGAGTTCAAATCCAGCCTTAGACACTCACCAGATGTGTGACCCTGGGCTAGTCACTTAACTTATATTTGCTTTAGTTTCCTTATCTGTAAAATGGGGATAAAACTTGTACCTACCTTTCAGGGTTGTTGTGAGGATCAAATGAGATAAAATCAGGCAGTATATAAATGTTGACTATTGGCTATTATCGATATCTATAGTACTTGGCTTTCTGCAGGGAAAGTACTAACATAGTACTTGCTACATTGTAGATGGTTAATAAAAATAAGCTATTGGATTTAGCGACTGTTCAGTTCCTTGGCAATCTCAAAAATCTCCAATGGTTTTCTTATGGCCTAGAGTCAACATATCTTAATTTGGCATTTAAAGTCCTCCGCAGTCTTGCCCCAAATTACCTTTAAACCCTGCCTCTTTCCAATCTAGCCATGCTGGCTTTCCTTTATCTCCTGAATTCTTGCCTTCACTCATGCCACTCCCTTTTTTCCTTAAGTGCTATCCAAACCCTGTTAGGGCTTAAATGCCCATCTTAAGCCTCACCTTTAATCTGGAGTCTTCTCAGATCATTCTCGCCCCCAGAGATCTCTTCCTCCTCCTACACTACTTATTGACACATCATGCACAAATCTGTAGTCAGTGTTATCTCCTTAGCCAGGCTGTAAACTCCCTGAAGGCAGACCATATCTCATAATTCATAACACCTTACTGTATGTATCCTGGCCAATAAACATTTGTTGATTGATTTGATGATGAAGAATTCAGCTTAAAAATATATCCTAAGACATTCTTGTAAAATAAGGTTTTCTTCATTTGAATTCTTCATATTACATGTGTTTGATCAAGCAGGGAGAGGTGAATTCTATTATCTTAATCACAGATTAATAAAGCTGTACTTCAGTAATAGGTAAAATGATAATTGCATAGCCTGTAAATCACTGAAGGAATCCTGTGGAGAGAAAAGGGCTGTGTACAATAGGGAATTGAAGGCTGACAGTTCAGAGATGTTTCAGGAAAATCTGCAATGTACTGAACTTGTTCTTTCCATCTTTTCCCTAAGGAAAAAAATCAACCAAGCCTTATTTCCATTAAAAATGGATAAATCCCTTTTTAAAAATATCCCAAGGTATAAATGAACCTTCAAATTTCACTAAATGCAAAAGTTGAAGGCAACAACCTTTTCACCTTCGGAAAGAATGTAGGTTCTTGACGAAAATATCATACTTGGCAAAGCTAAGCATAATCTTGAATGAAAAAAAAATTGATATTTAATGAATTGTCAGACTTTCGGGATTTTGTTAAAAAAAAAAAATAAACCAACAGCCCTGAACTCAACAGAAGATTTGACATATAAGATCCAAGAGAAATACAAAGTACATATCAAAGACTAATAATAAGGGACTCAATAAGGACAGAGTGTTTACCTTTTTTATGAGGAAATGGTGAAACGTATGTCTAAGATTGTTATGAGTAATTGGGTAGTTAATAAGAAAGATTGGGGTAGATCTGAGTATGTGATTTTAAAAAGTAAAACCATTTAGGCACAACTAAAAAGAGTAATTATCCTATACAAATGAGGTATGAGAGGAAGAACCAACACAGAGGGAATTAGATGGTAGTTCTGGAAACCTACTTTCATTGGGAATGTGTATATCTAGAAGGGTATAAAAGTCTTCTAAATTCAGAAAGAAATAAAAGGCTAAGGGGATAGGGAGGGATCTTTAGAAGGGAAGGTGAGGGGATAGGATAAACGGGGGTATAGAAGAGTGTTTAGATTAATGGGAATGGGAGAATAAGGGAGGGATACTTGGAGTGGGTGTAGGTTAAGTAATAGGAGGGCAAGGTAATGGGTAGAAGTAAAATAGAGGAGTCAAGAGGGATAGGAAATAAAAGATACACACAAATATAAAATAAAGACCAGGAGTAGAATTTGTTAGGGAAAAAGAAGGAGGGGTGGTAATCATGATCTTGGACAAAGTGAAGGCTAAAATAGATTTACTCAAAAGAGGAAAACAGGGAAACTACACTGTGTTCATGAATGTTATTTTGGACTATTTAAAACAGCTAGACAGTATAAGGTTAGAATATTGCTGTGGTGAAGGAGATGAGTTGGTGGACTTGGAAAAATGTGGAAAGTTATGGAGGTTATGAAGGAAGAGGTTAGCTACCCTCAGAGAAACAGAGGACATATAAGTATTGTATGGTCTTACACAGATGCATATGAATGTATCTGTCTATATATGAGTATGATTATAGATAACTAAGTATATGTATGTGTATATACGTATGGGTATATGTGTGTAAACGTACACATATATTTGTGTGTATATATTTATGTATGTATGCATGTGTATATATGTATTGTGTATACATGTATATAAGTATGTGTGTGTGTATAAAGACAGACAGACAGACAGACACACACACACACACACGCTTAGTTGTAGCCTGGGTAGGGGGAGAGGAAAGGGGAAAAAAGAACAAAGTAAAACGTGCACAACAGAGAACAAAAAAAAAAAACTTACAAAGAAGCAAAGAAAAGATTGATGGCTCTCAGTACAATGTGTAGTATTTGTTATATAGGCTTTCTTGAAATGGAAATTTATTGTGGCATATTTTGAATCCTCTCTTATGTTCTGCTATACTCAGGGCAATGTTTTTTTCCTTCTTTTCTTATTTTGTATTCAAGTTTCAATATTTATGTTTGTAATATGTTTCTTTTCTTATTGTATATTTAAGTTTTACTATTTAATAAAGTTTATAAAAAAAGAACATAAGTTCTTATAGTTAATTTTCAAACAGTTTCAGAAAAATGCAGAGAAATGTAAGTAAAAACTTCTGTGTATCTTTTGTTTGCAGGATAGTAAGAAAATGTTTATCACAGCAAAAAATGAAAGGTTTGCCACTCATCACACCAGATGGAAATAATTTAAAGATGAGTGAAACACCAGCTATTTGGCTAAATATCTAAATGCTTTGTTGCTGAAGTGACAATTTATCCAAATACAATCAACTCATTTTGTTCAATTATTATTTCTATGAAGATGAATGCCAGATCTATATGTCTAGCCTTAATCTCTCTCCTGACTGACCCCCACTCTTCCATCAAGTAACTGTCTGCTGACCATTCTAACTGGATACTCCAGACATCTTAAGCCCAACATGTATAAAATTCATTATCTTTTCCCTAAAAGATTGGGAATTTCCCTTTTTCTATATAAGAACCAATCAAATTAATCAGTGAACATGTATTTATTAAACTTGTGCTAGGCATTGTGCTAAGCACAGAAGATACAAAGAAAAGCAAAAATAGTCTCTCTTCTCCAAGGAGCTTGTATACAGAGGAGATAGAAGATAACAGTAGAGGAGAAAGTTCTTGAAGTTTAGGAGATCAGGAAAGGCCATTTGTAGAAGGTGATATTTGAACCAAGCCTTGCAGGAAGCAAGGTGTACTCAGAGGCAGAGGTGAGGGGTAGAGTACTGCTAGCACAGGGAAAAACCAGTAGAGAAGCATAGTGACAGGCAATGGAGTGCTGTGCATGAAGACTATTAAGTTGGTTGGACATTATTCTAAGTATGGCTGGATTGCAGAATATGTGAAAGAGTAAAATATATGAAGATTAGAAATACTGGAAGGGGCCAAGTTATGAAGAGCTTTAAATGCTGAACAAAGCACTTTAAATTTGATCTTGGAGGTAATAAAAAACACTGAAAGTCACTTTGGCAACTTAGTGGAGGATGGCTTGGAGTAGGCAGAGACTTGGGGCAGGGAGACCAATTAGAAAGCTATTATAATAATTCAGGACAGGCGATAGAGGGCCTGAACCAGGGTGGTAGAGTAGAGAGTAATGTGAGGAGAGAGAAGAGGACATATATCAGAGGTACTGTGAAGGTGGAACAAGATTTGACAATTAGTTGGATATGGGAGATGTATGAAAGTGAGAAGTTAAGGGTGACACTGAGATTGCAATCTCAGGTGACTGGATGGATGGTGGTACTCTTGACAGAAACAGAGAAGTCTGGAAGAAGAGAAGGTTTGTGGGGAAAATATAATGAGTTCAGACTTGGACATAGTGAGTTTGAGATAATTATGAAATGTCCAATAGGCAACTGGTGATATAGAACTGTTGTTGTTTGTCCTTCACTCTTGAAGAGGGCCACGACATCTGGAAGGTGATGCCATGACTTGTAAGTAAATTGGATGTAAGTGGGGGAGAGATATGCAAAATCACCAGCCTCACTTTCTCCTCTGGGGTCATCTGGGTCCAGTGGGAGACTTTGACCTTTTTAAGCTAAGATCTTTCCCAGGTCTCAGTTTGACTAAGGCAACCCCAGTCAGTAATTAAGACTAGGTAAGAAATGAGACAAAGAATGGCCTCTTTTACCTAGTCCAAAAAAAAAAAATCAGTCTGGGAGGGGAAGACCCTCAGGGTTTCTAGGCAAAATAGAAACAACTGCTATTTACATTCACTTTGAGCCATCAGGGCCAAACCAATGACCACTAAGTGGGGCTTGGGCTGGGACCCTGTTGGCCAATCAATGAGAGCCAGAGTGAATTGGGTTTAAGGTGTGGTCCTTGTTGTTTGTCCTTCCTTCTGGAAGAAGACCATGGCATCAGGAAGGTGATGCCATGACTTGCAAGTGAATTGGATTTAAGTGAGAGAGGGCTGTGCAAAGTTACCAGCCTCACTTTCCTCTCCAGAGCCATCTGGGTCCAGTGGTAAGATATAAATCAGGATGACTGGAGATCACCCCTGGATATGGAACTGTAGCTCAGAAGAAAGAGTAGGGCTAGATATATAGACCTGAGAATCATCCACATATAGATCATAATTGAATCAATGAGAGCTGTTGAAATTATGAAGTGATATAGTAGAGAAAAGAAATTGAAGAAGGTCAAGAACATACCTTGAGGAATCTAGAGTTAGTGGGTATGACTTGGATGAAAATCCAGCAAAGGAGACTAAGGAATAGTCAAACAGATAAATAGGCAGAGAACCAAGAAAGAACAGTGTCACAAAAACCTAGAAAGGAGAGAGAATACAGGAAAAGAAGGTAGTGAAGTGTTAAATGCAATAGAGAGAGGTCAGAAGAATAAAGACTGAGAAAAGGCCGTTAGATTTGGCAATTAAGAAATCATTGGTAATTCTGAACAGGGCAATTTCATGTGGATGATGAGATCAGAATCCAGATTACAGAAAGTTAGGAGAGGAGAGAAAGCAAAGACACCTAGTTTAGATGGTTTTCATAAGAGGGCAGGTAGGTGGCGCAGTGCATAGAGTGCCCAACCTAAAGTTAGGAAGATCGTCATGAGTTCAAGTCTGGCCTCAGACATTTACTAGGTATGTGACCCTGGACAAGTCACTTAACCCTGCTTTCCTCAGTTTCCTCATCTGTAAAATGAGCTGGAAAAGGAAGTGGCAAATCATTCCAGTATCCTTGCCGAAAAAACCCCAAATGCAGTCATGAAGAGTCAGGCACAAGTGAAAAACGACTTAACAATAAGGAGTTTAGCTAAGAAGAGGAGTAATAGATACAGGATAATACTTGGCAGGGATAAAAGGATTAAGTGATTGTTTTTTAAGGATGGGTAAGACTTGGGTGTATTTGTAGGCTGCAGGGGAAGGAGCAAGTAGAGAGAGACTGAAGATTAAAGAGAGGGGGGTTGACAGGACAGCAATCTGCTGAAGAAGATAAGAGGGGGGGAATCAAAGAATTTGGCAAGGAGAAGGTAATATTTTCAGAATGATGTGAGATAAAGAGAGTGGAGAAGAGGGAATTCTTGGCAGATGGTTTCAGTGAAGTATGAAGGCAAGGTCTTCTGCTGAGAGGGTGTAGAGGGGAGGTACTGTATGAGTATTGAGAAGAGAGGTTTGGACAGCTGTGATGGAGATTGGGACTGAGAACTGATTAGGTTGTAGAAGGATTGCTCTGCTGCCTGAAGGCCTAGTTAAGATCAAATAACATAAATTTATAGTGGACTCAATCAGCAAGGTTTTGTGACTTCCTTCATTTCAATTAAGTAGAATGTGAAGAAGAGTGACAAAGAGGAATGGTGGGAGCGATCCAGGGTTGGAAGCTGGCAAGATGTGATCAGTCTTCTTGTAACCCAATGTCAATCATCCTTAACTCTTTGTTCTCCCTCATTCTCTCCCTTCTCTCCCAAATCTGAGCAGTAGTCAGTCAATGAACATTTATTGTTTACAATGTGCTAGGCACTCTGCTAAACACTTGAAATACAAAGAGAGATAATCTCTGCCCTTCAGAAGTTCACAATTTAATGAAGAGAGACAACATACCAACAATAATATACAAAAAATATATATACAAGATAAATAGGAAATAATCAACAGAGGGAAGGCACCAGAATTAATAGAGATTGGAAAAGGCTTTCTACAGAAGGTGGAATTTGGAAGATGTGAGTTCAAAATCAGTCTCAGACACTTACTAGCTGTGTGACCTTTGGCAAGTTACTTAAGCTCTGTTTACCTTAGTTTCCTCCACAGTAAAATGGGGATAATAATAGTATCTACCTCCCAGGGTTGTTGTGAGGATCAAATGAGATATTTGTAAAGTGTTTAGCACAGGACCTCCCACCTTGTAGGTGCTGTATAAATGAGGGCTATTATTATTATTACACCTCCACAATAACTTTTGAATATGTCCTTTTCTCTTTATTCATATGGTCACCATTCCACTTCAGAACCTCATCACCTCTAATCTGGGGTACATAACAGCCTTCCAAGTTGTTCCTCTCTTGCCAATCTCTCTCCTCCCCAATCCATAACTCACACTGCTGCTGAAGGGATATCCTGGGTCTGACAATATCTTTCCCCTACTCAAGAAGCTCCAGTGGCACCCTAATGTCTTTTGGATCAAATTGAAACTCCTCTATTTGGCATTTATAAGCTCATCACAATCTGGCTCCAACCCTCTTTCCGGATTTATTACATATTACCCGTGTCCCATGCTCTTGCCCAGGCTTTCCCCCAGGCCTGGAATGACTCCTTCCTATGTGAGGCCTTTTTAAATACCCACAGTTTCTAGTGCTTCCTTTCCAAAAATAATTACCAAATATTTGCTCTGTATCTATGTTCCATCTACTTATATGGGTAGATGTTTTTTCTCCCATAACATATAAGCTTCTGAAGGGCAGGGACTATTTGATTTTCATCTTGGTGTCTTAGCACCTAACACAGTGATTATCATACAGCGGGAAATCATGTAGAACAGTGGAAAAAAGGCTGGATTGGGTGTTATATGGTACCAGGTATCCTTTTCTCCCTTACTACCTCTGTGATATTAGGTAAGTCACTTCATTTCTCTAAGGTTCATTTTCCTCATTCTTAAGATGAAGGGAAGGATTAGATAACTATAAGGTCCCTTCTGGCTCTAAATCTGTGATCCTAGGTGCTTAATAAATAATTGCTAATTGATTGTGATTTAGAGGCTGGATTGGAAATCCACAGGAACTCTCTCAACATTTCTCATACTCAGTTGAAATCCTGGTCCTGAAATTAGTAAGGCAGTATATCTTACATAATTTGTACTTGCCATAGAAACCAATGAAGGACTCCGAAGGATAATTATTTCTCCTATCTGAATATTCAGAAAATTTTTATTTGACTTTTAAGAGAACCAGAATGCTAGGCCCATATAAATCTCTCTATTCTCCCTTATACTTACCTTGCACACTATGGAAGTCTTGGCTCCAAGCCGGGCTGCTTGCACACACTGGTTAGCACCTTTTCCTCCAAAGCCAATAAAAAACTTATGTCCATGAATGGTTTCTCCAGTTTTGGGCAGACGTGATGTAAGGCTATTATAATCAAGAAAGGAAAAAAAAACCAAAACCCAGTAGATTTGACATGGGTAACAGAAACATCAATTAAGTTGTTCAGAAGAGAAAAATAAACCTTAAAGTGCTGCTATTACTATTCTTTATTATGCCTTTGCAGACTAACCCAGATCAGTGTTGTTTTTTTTTCTATGACCTTTAAATAGTATTTATACCAATCAGATCTATGTGGTGCGCTATACGTGCTCTCGAATTCCAACTCCAAGATTGTCTTCAATTCTTCATTTTGCTCTACTATAAGAAATTCTACTAATTAGAGATTTTCTCAAGTTATTAATCATAATGATACTCTCTGGAGAATTAAGGGGCTCTCCTTATTCATTCCTCAGTGTGAATTAGGACAATATGATTTCCTCCTGGTTCACATCAGACACAATTACAAGAAATTGGGAGTAGTGTTAGGAGCAGGAAAGATAACTAATTTTGAAGCATGGGAGAATCTGGAGCAGGGAGGGATGAGGGAAAAGAACAAGAGTGAGAGTAGAGATTTTTAGCTAGTAGAGAATAGCAAAAGGATATCAAGTATCCTGGGAGACAGGGAAAAGAAGCTCAAAAATCATCTATATTTTAATTATTGTCTCAGGCAGGGTCTTTTTTTTCAAAAATACTTTTGGTATTTAATCATATGCTACTGTATACATTCTATAACTGTATTTCTTTTATCTCTCAAATAGGATATTATACTCTTTGAAGGCAGAGAGTACTCAATAAATGTATTGTTGATTGAACATCTTCAGCTGCTTTATTTTCTCCCCAAAGACTAGGACAATGCTCAATGGACAGTGAACACTTTATAAATACTTGTTTGAATGAGTGGCCCCACTTATGCTGCCTTACCCAAGTCTGCTCTCACTAGCAGGCAAATATACTGTTCTCTTTCCTGCCAATCCAGGGCTTTCATTATGTTCTGCTTTTTCACCAAAATCAGCCTCTTTCCATCTAATTTTCTCAGACCTCAGTGCTTTCTAGGGTAACAAATAATGAATCTAAAAGACCCCACCCAACCACAGAATGCAAAGAGCACCGTATGCTGGCCATCTAGTTCAAGCTGCACCTGGAGAGGGACTCTTCCTTACAACAACAATGAAAAGTGGTTACCTAGTCCCTTCTTGATGATTTCAAATGACAGGGCACACTAAGTAGCTGTCAAATGTTTAAACAGCTCTAATTCTACCTGTCTTTCTGCAGTGTCTGCCCACCAAAAAAGTAAAATGTTTGATGGTGGCTCTTATGTCCTCCTAAGTCCCTTCTTCTCTTGACTATATACCTCTAGCTCCTGCAAGAGATAATCATATAACATGGTCTCCAGGTTGCCACTGTCCTTCCTAAAAGACAGTGTCAACAAGTGAATATAGTACTCCAGGTCATATAATATGATCAAAGCAGGGTCTAGTAGGAATATCACCTATATATCACCTATGGCACAGTGGACACAATATTAGATTTGGAGTCAAGGGGTGTGAGTTCAAATCTTGGGTCAGTAATCGAGTACCTGTGTAACCTTGGACAAATCATTTCATCTCTGTGGGGGATCTCAGTCTTTAAAAATAAGGGAGCTGGACTATCAGGGGTTTTTAACATGGAGTCCATGAACTTGTTTTTTGTTTTCTAATATTTCGATAAATATATTTCAATATAATTGGTTTCCTTTGTAATCCTATGTATTTAAAAACATTCTTCAGAGGAGGGGTTCATAGATTTTACCAGAATGCCAAAAGGCTCCATGATACAAAAGAGTTAAGATTCCCTGGACCAGATGATCTCTAAGGCTCCTTCCAACTGCAAATCTTTGATTTAATGACTTTCCTCATTCTGGACAGTATGCTTCCACTAATTCAGCCCAAGATCATGTTAGCTTCTTTCTTTGTCACATCACACTATTGACTAATTGAGCTTGCAATTTATAAAAATCCTGTATCTTTTTCGTGTGAGCTGTTGTCTAGCCAAGCCTTCTGCTTTCTGTACTTGTGCAATTAATTTGATTAAACTCAAGCCTTGCACTTTATATTTATCCCTATTAAATTAATCTTCCTTTTCTCAGGCTAATAGTTCTATTTGTACCCTTAATTCCATTCCTTTACATCACATTTGGCAGTGTGCCCTCTAGGTCATTCTTTGACTTATTGTTAATCTTTTTCTATCTTTTAGATTCTTCTAGTGGCCTAAATATTAGCACAGGACTCCTCATTCTTAAAGCGTGTGCACACCCACACCCATACCCCTTTGTCTTTAGCTTGCCATTATTTCAAGCTATCATTCTACATAATGTTTCCCTTTCATTGCTTTAGGATTACTTCTCAGGAAGAACCCTTTATAATCTCTACCTCAGTTTCCTCATTTTCACCTCTGATTTATCCCTTTTATTATGGTTTCTGATTCTTGTACTCTGTTAAAACTGTCCTTTCTTAAGTTACCAGCAATCTCTTTTAAATCACTCTTTATTTTCCAATATATCCCTTCTCCCATCAACAGAGTAATTTTCTTACATCAAAGAAAAAGGAAGAAAAGCAATTCAGCAAAATCCAAAAATCACCCTAGTCCAATGGTATATGCAATTTTCCACACTCATAGCCTTCCATCTTCGTGAAGAATGGAGGGAGGTGCATTCTCACATCACTTCACTGGAGCCAAGCTTGGTCATAATTTGAGTTCAGTTTTGAATTTTTTTTGTTCTTTCCATTTATATTGTTATAGTCATTGTGCATATTGTTTTCCTGGTGCTCCTTACTTCAGTTCAGAGAAGTCTTCCTGTGGATCCTCCACATTCATTATTTCTTACAGCAAAATAACTTTCATTCCATTCATATACCACAATTTCTTTAGTTATTTTCCAATTGATGGGCATCTAGTTCGTTTACAATTCTCTGTTACTCCAAAAAGTGCTCTATAAATATTCTGGTGTATATGGGATATTCTTTCTACTTCCTTGAGATATATGCCTAGTGATCAGATCTACTAGCAATGTCTTAATTTCTAAAGATATCCTGGCTCTATTCATTCACTATACTTCGTTTCTACCTCTTCACTGAGAAACTTCTCCCTGAGGCCCTGCTTTTTTCCCTAATGACTCCTTGACTTGTACTACTACTTTAGAAAGGGCTCTAGATATGCTCATTTTATTCCTAGTTGGACTTGCTCTACAGACATCTCTACCACTTTACAGCAGCCTTGCCCCCACTCTTTTCCTCACCTTTTCCCTCCAACTCCCCTTTATGTATTGTCCTCCCCCATCAGAAAGTAAGCTCCTTGAGGGTAGAGATTGTCTTGCTTGCCTATAATTTTATGTCCAGTGCTTATCACAGTACCTAGGATATAGTGAGTGTTTAATAAATTCTCTCTCTGTGTATATATGTATATATACACACATATGTATGCGTGCATGCATGCATGCTTGTATACACACACACATACACGGAGTCTTCATCCTTGATATCTTACTGATTTTCAAATCTGGTGAGGATCCATCCTGCAGGATCATCCCTCCTCTCTTTGCTTCTATGACACTGCTTTCTTCTGATTCTCTTCATACCTGACTAACCTTAGTCTCTGTTGCTAGTTCAGCATCAATCTCTCACTCCCTAAAAATAGGTTTCTATCTATACTTTAGCGTACCAATCAATTTCTTGATCCCACATCCTTATCTGGAAGTTCTACCAGCAGCTTAAATTCAGCATTTACAAATCAGAACTCCTCATCTTCTTCCATAAATTATTCTCTCTTCCACCAAACTTCCCAATTTCTTTTGATGGTACTACTGTCCTATTAGTTATCCAGGTTCTTTGATTCTTGCTTCTTCAGGTATAACCTCTAATCAGCTGTCAAGTTTTATTGGTTCTAATACTACCATACCTCCCATATAAGTCTCCACTTTATTCACTTTGCCCCCACCTTAGTTCAGATCTTAATCTGAACTTCTTAGCTGAACTACTACAGTAGTCTCCTAATCTTCCTCCTTTTAGTCCCATTTCCTATTCAATTCATCTTCCACAGAGCTGACAAGATAATATTAGTAAGGCATAAATCTGAGTGGGTCACTTCTTTGATCATAAACCTTCAGTGTTTTCCCAAAAGCTAAATGGTAAATAGACTGAATATTCTTTGAAAGAAGAAATGCAAACTATCAACAACCATATGAAGAATGCTCTAAATCACTAATTAAAAGAGAAATGCAAATTAAAACAAATGAAGTTTTATCTCATACCCATCAAACTGACAAAGATAATAAAAGATAAAGAGAGTAATTGTTTGAAGAGTTGGGGAAAGACAAGCACATTACCGCACACGTTGGGGGAGCTCTAAACTAGCATTGACTGAGTGCCTATTATGTTCCAGGCACTGTGCTAAATGCTTTATAAATATTATCTCTTTGATCCTCACAACAACCCTGGGAGGGAGATACTGTTATTATTCCTATTTTTTAATTTTTGTAGTATCAAAGACCTGGAAGGAAAGTGGACTTTCCTTTGACTAGGGAATGACTGAACAAATTGTGGTATATGATTGTATGACTATAATGGAATACTATTGTGCCATAAGAAATGATGACTATGGAATCTTATTCTCATTGGATTTGGCTTAAAGAGGGAATACCATACACACTCAATTGGGTATGGAAATCTATCTTACCCTACAGGAAAACAGGAGGGAAGGGGATAAGGGGGAAGATGATACAGGGGAGGGTAGACTGGGGTAGGGGATAATCAGAAGCAAACACTTCTGAGGAGGGACAGGGTCAAAAGAGAGAATAGAATAAATGGGGGGCAGGGTAGGATGAAGGGAAATACAGTTTTCTCCAACCTGACTACTATAGATGTGTTTTGCATGACTACCCATGTACAACCCTTTTTAATGAGGGTGGGTGGGGAGGGAGGGAGAAAATTTGGAACCCAAAGTTTTAAAAACAAATGTTAAAGATTTTTTTCAAATGCAACTGGGAAATAAGATATACAGGCAATGGGTATAGAAATCTATCTTTCCCTACAGGAAAATAGAAGGGAAAGGGGACAAGAGAAGGGGAGGGGGAGATAGAAGGGAAGGCGGATTAGGGGAAGAGGTATTCAGAATGCATGCTATCTTGGGGTGGGGGGAGGGACAAGATGGGAAGAAAATTTGGAACTCAAAATTTTGTGGAAGTGAATGTTGGAAACTAAAAATAAATAATTAAAAAAAAGAAATGACTACAAAGAATTTAGGGAAACTCAGGAAGATTTGTGTAACTGATGCAGAGCAATGTAAGCAGTACAGTTTTCATGATGACCACAATAAACATAAAGGGAAACAAAAATTAAAGACTTTAGAATTTGGATCAATGGAGTGACCAATTGTGACTCAACAGGACTAATGGTGAAGCATGACTTCCACCTCTTGGCAAGTATATCATCTCAGCAGAGAGGTGGTGAATAGGTGCAGACATTTTCAAAAACAGGTAAAGTCTACACATGCCGTATTTTTTTTTTTTACTATACCACTTTGTTACAAGGGAGGGTTTCATTGGTGGTGCTGCTGAATCATTGGGAAATGACAAATTGTCTTTTTGAAAAATAAAACACTTGAAAAGAAACCTTCAGTGGCTCTCTCTTCTATTTAGAATAAAATATAAATTCCCTAGCTTGATGCTGAAAGCCTTCTACAATCTAGCTCCTAAATACCCTATGTCATTCATGTATTCTACATTTCTGCCAAGCTTGCCACGTTGCCTTCTATGTCTGCACAGACACATGGCTCCCATGCCTGGCATATCTGCCCAAATAATTCCTCCCTTTCAGAATCCTTTTCTTTTCTTCAAGGCTGGGCCCAGATGCCACTTCTTTAGTGCAGCCTTTCTAGATTTCCTCTGGATGTTAGTGTTCTCTCTCTCTTCCAACACATCCTTTGGGTGCTTTATCTTGATCTCTTCTTGACCCTAATCACTCCCTACCTTGGATTGTGTTTATCTCTGTGCATGTAGAATTCCCCGAGTAAAATGTAACATCTTTGAGGGTAGGGACAATTTTGTTTTTGTATCCCCAATCCCTAGCATGGTGCCTTACTTATAGTAGGTGATTAAACTGATGTTTGCCGAAGTAAACTACAGAGTTCAGGCAGATGGCTAACAATTATAAAAATCAATTACTTTGTAGAATCAATATAGTAGGAATCAAAAGTAATGTTAGTTTTTATCTTCCCACAGCCAATAAATCAAACTTTTTTTTAGATACTGACCCCAGCAGATTAGGTAGCATTCCAAACTTTGTGTGGGGCACTAAGAGGCACAGTTTATAGTGTTAGATTTGAAGTTGGGAAAATGAGTTCAAACCTTGGAAACTTATCAGCTGTGTGACCCTGGGCAAATTACTTAACCTCTCTCCGCCTCAGTTTTCTCAATTGTAAAAAGGGATAAAATAGCACCTAGGTTATTATGAGAATTAAATAAAAAACACATACAGTGCATTGTTAACCTCAAAGTACAAAAAATCCTAGCTATTAATATGATTATGCATTTGTGCCTCTCTCCTGAAAGGTGGGGGGTGTGTTTCATCTTTTGTTCTCTAAAACCAAGATTGTTCATTGCAATTAATTCAAGTTCATTTGCCTCTGTGCTGTTTTCATTTTTATAACTGTAGTCACTGTACTGTATAAATTATTTTATTGGTTGCTTGGCCTCAGCACATACCCATCTTCCAATGTTTCACTTAATTTCTCAAATTCACTGTTTGTTATGCACAATGATTTTCCATCATATTCACTTACCACAATTTATTCAGTCATTCCTCAATTAATAAGCACCCACTTTTTTCCTCTGGTCTTTTTTTTGGTAGTTATTAAACAGTGCTACTATGAATATTTTGTTGCAAGTGGGACTTTTCTTTCACTGAGCTTGGTATTTCATATAGTAGTTTAATTGCTGGGTCACATGATATGAATTGTCTAGTGACTTTTCTCAATAATTCCAAATTATTTTTCAGAATGGTTGGAACAATTTATAGCTCTACCAATAGTTTCTTAGTGTGCTTCCTTCCTGTAGTCCCCTCTGACAATGACTGCTTTCATTTTTATGTCTTTCACCCACTTAATATGTATGATGTAAAATAAAATGTTTCTGTTTATATTTGTTAATAATTTGCATTTTAAATGAAAACTGATTATTCACATCCTTTATAAAGAGATTTGGGCTGCCCAAGTCATTTGTCAAATGCCTTTCTAAAATCTTGACAAATAAAATTATTTCTTTATTTCAGCAGATTCATTACCTCATTGGTGTAGGTACTCTGTTCACATTGCAAATAATCTATGCCATTTCATGTTGCGTGATTTTTGTCCATATTTTCCCATAAATCCTCCATGGAAGATTGACTGAGTATGACGGAAGACTTTCCTTGGTTCTTTGAACATATCATGCGTACCAGTAAAGCACCTGAGATGTCCTTTTGTTATCTCTCACTTTTAATACATGGTAAGCCCATCTCCTTTCCTGCTGATACAAATGCTTGATGTCTATTCTGCAGACTATTTAAACTTACCATGTGTCTTTTCATTATCATTTGTGTCACATACAATTGGTCTTTTCTGAGATTGTTGCATTATATGATTTGCGGCCATATATTACTGGGACAATATTGGTGTTAAGGAAGATGGGCTTTTGCAGCAGCAAACAACTTAGATTCATAAAGCTTTGTACTAATTTCTGAATTCAATTGAAACCAGTCCCCTCCTCCTAGTAAATTCTGGGCCCAATTTATTGTCCATTTGTAGTGTTTTTCCAAATTGTATGTACTGATGGATTACCTCAGTGAGTTGCTCATCGAAATGCATGTGTAAATATGGGCATTATTAGTTTTCTACTCATTCTGCTTCTCCTGTCTGCACAGCTAGGTCAACTTCTTTTGAGTATGCGTCAATCTCTTTTAGAAGGCCTGCAAAGTTATAGGCTTTGATGTAATAAGTACAATGTTATCTGTAATTATAAGCATCTGCAGAGCTTCTTAATTAACAGAGAATCCTTTCTTTATTTGGACTTTGCATCAAACATCCTCCATTGTTGGGAATATAAGTCTTATGCTTTGCTTCATGCTGATACTTCTCAGTTCACTGAACAGTGATTTTCTTAAGATTCTCATATATATAATGGAATCTTATATGATCATAACATATGTGTGGGAGACACCTTGTTTGAGGGCTTAAACCTGCATTCTGATCTACTGAGTCAAATGCTTTTCTGTAGTCAGTAAACAATAAACATATTTTCTATGATTCCCAGGCAAACGAATATATAACACTATAGAACACTATGTGCAAAAGTTGGCCTATTCCCTTCTGTTTTCATCAAGGATATCTATCATTAGTGAATTCACAAACTATTCTCATTAAAGTTTTATATAGATTGAGAAAGCAGACATGCAAGCTGATACTTGCTTATATCTTAGTCACCTATATTTGGTAAAAAGTATCATCTGAGATAATGCATGGTGTATAAGGTGCTGGGCTTAAAGCTGAGTCCCACCATGGATATAGTGGTAGCTCGATCCTGTATGAGTCCCTTAACATACATATGCCTTGAGCAACTCCTTTTGGTGGATGGAGTACCTGTGCCCATCATCTTTTCCACTCCTTGAGATATCTTGAAATACTGATCCTTATGTGTTTTCAAAGTGGTGTCACTACCAGCACAAATTTCTTCTGTATGTATTATGTTAGATCCAGACACTTTTTCTGATTTCACATCTTTACTTTATTTTATTTTTTTTTGGCTAGGCAATGGGGTTAAGTGACTCACCCACGGTCACACAGCTAGTAAGCGTTATGTGTCAGAGGCCATATTTGAACTCAGGTCCTCCTGAATTCAGGGCCAGTGTTCTATCCACTGCGCCACCTAACTGCCCCCTGATTTCACATCTTTAAGCACCATTACCACAAGAATAAGGTGTTGAGAGTCAAAATGTAGTGGTTCTACTATCACCACCGAAGAGAATAGATCACTACAGAAATGCTGACAAATATGTTCAACTTTTCAAAAAACCAATTTGCTAGTCTTTCAGGGTCATAAAAAAAAACAAAAAAAACCCGAGGTTATTCTCTACTGGAATGTTTTCCACTTAAGACTTCCACACTCTCCAAACTACACTCAGACAAGGTGAGTAGACCCTGATGAAGTTATCATGGAGGCCACCTCTAATAAGCTGATGGATACCCCCTTGAAAAAGTTCTTATTAACCTAAGAAGAGGGAAAACTTCCCATTCACAAGGGGATGACTAAAAATAGAATTCTAAAATTATGTGAAGATTGGTCTAAAATACAAAAAAATCCATATCTGTGGTCCGTGATTTGGTCCAAAGAAGGAAACTATGATCATTGCTAATTAAAAGAATTAAAACTTCTTGAGATCTAAGAACGTAGGCAATTAAATTATTGGATGTTCTCTTTCTGACATGGTCTGTCTCCTTGATTTTCTCTTGCCTGCAGCCTCTGTTCTGGTGCCTATCTTCTCTCTATCCTGTACTACCTCCTTCCACTTATACCCTACCTGTTATTAACACACCTCCTGATCATGACTTTGTTCCTGTGCCTTATTTTTCTATAAGAACAAATTATTCCAAACCCTCAGGGAAAGGGAATGTCTGACTCAGAATCCACTAGCCTTTCAGGCCCTTTGACCTAGCCATCTGGCAGGCTAAGACACTGGTTCAATGAGGATCCAGGGACAATTATTACACAGTTTCAGGCAACAACAGAAGGTCATAATCCCACTTGGGGGATGTGACTGACTTATTGGACATATTCTTTTCCTCAGGGGAAAGAAAAGCTATCATTGAGGCTGCTGTTTAACTCTTCCTGGAGGTAAATAATAAGGCAACCAACCAAACTGGTCCCCCTAGGGTTCTCAAAGGAACCCAAATGACCCTGCTGACTACACTAGGTGAAGCAGGCTAGGGAATATTTAATTAAGGGAATGGAAGAGTATATTAAGAGGCCTGAAAATTGGAATGACACCACTCAAAATAAGGATGAATCTCCAAATCAGTTTTTTGAAAGGCTAGGTGAGAATGCTAGATGCTTTAAATCTGAGAGATGCTTGCATAATCCATAGTGCCTTTGTAAACTGGTCTTTCCTAGACATTGGGGGCTACTTCTTAAAGCAATGCCCTGGGTGGCATGGAAAGGATATCTGTGAATTGCAGGGAATTGACAACTATGTTTATGAAGGCCAGGGAAAGCTAATGAATCAAAACCCACTGTAGTGGCTCCTGATATTCCCAATGACACTCAGAAACCAAGTCATAAAATCTCTACAGTGTCTTGATTTCTCATAAAGTCACTAGCTTCCAATTGCTCTATTCTAATTTTTAAGGAAGTATTTTCTTCAGTAATCTTTTGGACTTCCTTTTCCATTTGTTCAATTTTGCTTTTTAGGGCATTCTTCTCCTCATTGGCTTTTTGGACCTCTTTTGACATTTGGGTTAGGCTATTTTTTAAAGTGTTATTTTCTTCAGTATTTTTTTGGGTCTCCTTTAGCAAGCTGTTGACTTATTTTTCATGATTTTCTTGCAAAACTCTCAGTTTTTCCTCTACTCTTATTTGCTTCTCAAAATCCCTGTTGAGCTCTTCCAAGGCCTGGGACTGATTCATATTTTTCTTAGAGGCTTTGGATGGAGGAGCTTTGGCTTCGTTGTCTTCTTCTGAGCGTATGTTTTGATCTTCTTTGTCACCAAAGTAAGATAATATAGTCTGACTCTTTTTGCGCTGCTTACTCATGATCCCGGCCAATTACTTGAGTTTTAAACTCTTTGTTAAGGTAAAAGTCTGCTTCCAATGTGAAGAATGTACTGTCCCAAGCTTCGGGGGTTTGTACAGCTGTTTTCAGAGATACTTCTAGGGACCTGAAAATTTTCAGTTCTTCCAAGGTGCTATGATAAGGGGCGAGGTGTTTTCTCTCCACAGCCACAACAAGCTCTACCACACCAGCATTCCTCCTTGCCCCAGGACCACCCCTCAGAACTGTGACCCAGATCCAAGCACCAGTAAAGCAAGAGATTCCTGCCTCAGCACTAGCAAAGAGATCTTTGCAATCTCCCTCTGATCAGCCACTCGATTCCCCTTCAATCTGTGGGCCGGAAGCTCAGGAAAAAGCCGCTGCCCCGGACTGCACTCGAGACTTGTGGCTGAGACCTAGCTCCTCTCTCACCGCAGTCAGACTTTTCCCACTGACTTTCCATGTTGTCTTTGGCATTCAGGGGTTGAGAAGTCTGGAAACTGCCACAACTGCCTGCGATTCAGTCTTCTGAAGCCTGCTCCAGGGTCGCTGCGGCCTGCGTGCCCACACTGAACTGAGCTCCTCTCCCTGCCTGGCATGATACACCTTTCCAATCAACCATCCAGGCTGTCTTTGGCTGGAAATTTGTTTCACTCTGTCTTTTTGTGGGTTCTGCTGCTTTAGAATTTGTTTAGAGCCATTTTTTTAGGTATTTGGAGGGCTTTGGGAGAGAGCTCAAGCCAGTCACTGCTTTCCCTCCACCATCTTGGCTCTGCCCAACCATAAAATCTCTAAAGACAAATCGCAATGGTACAAGCACAAGGTTGAGTACTTAGGCTTTCTATTAAGTCACAACTCTCTGCAGATCTCTACAAAAATGATCTCAGCCCTCCAACAACCTAACACCAGTTGCATTCCATTCTGGCTATTGCACAGTGGGTGCCCTCTTATAGCGACATCACTAAACCCTTGGTTGAGCTGACAAGGAAGGATATTTCTGAACTCCTGATCCTCACCAATGAATATAAGGCTACTTTGAAGGCAGCCCCTTTCCATGCTCCTCTACTTGGCATCCCTGACTATGAGAAATCATTCTCCCTGTTTGTACAGTAACAAAGCAGGGTGGGGTGGCCTCTGGGGTTCTCTCAGACCCTTGGCCCTAACTATAGGCCCACTGGGTACTTTTCCATATTAAAGGATGCAGTGGTTAGAGGGGCTCTGTCATGCCTCTGGGATGTGGCAGCTATAGTCACCTTGGTGGACAAGGTCTGTGATCTAGTCCTTAGCAACCCTTTGCCTGTTTACTGACCCCATGAGATTGGGTTGCAGCCTTACTCCTGTACCACCAGATCCAAACTGACAATGTGTCTTTAAAAAGATGCCACCTCCTGAACCCAGTGTCCCTTCTTCCCTATCTGCCAGTGCAGGATGCAGCCATGTTGTCCCCTTATGACTGTAACAGCATGGTAGATTTCATTGAGTGCTCTTGCAGTGATTTCAAGGATACCCCACTGACCTGACGTTTTACAGTGATGCCTCCTCTTTTGCGGAGACCAGGCAGTGCCACACCAGAGCTGTGGCTGTCTCTGACAAAGAGACCATCTGGCCTGTACCACTTGATACTTCCTTCAGCACTCAGGTCACTGAACTTATGGCCCTAGCAAAAGATGCAAGCTTGCAGAAGGGAAATCTGTCAATATCTACATCGACTTGATAGGCTTGTGGGGCTTGGGAAGCTGCCAGAGGCCCCAGATCCTTCCTCACCTCCCTAGTCCCCTCATAGGAGCTTTCACATCAGGACCCTATAATGCTTCAGTTTGATGAAAGTGAGAGCAAGTACAGGGAACTTAAGTATGGGGCTAAACATGTAAAAGAAGTCTGGGTCACACCAGAAAGTAAGTCACTACTACCTCAGAGTTTTTACAGCCAGTTTTGCCTTTTAGTACATACTGGGGTCATTCTGGAACTCAGGAGATTGCTGATGCTATCAGAGGGCACTGGGTAGTTCCTTGGATCACATCCCTGAGCTCTACTTGTCAGGTATTCAATCAAAAGGCCTTTAGGCAGTTAGCCTTTGCCAGATTGCCACTTGCTTACACACCTTTCAAATCCCTTCAGATAGATGTCATCCAGTCCTGCTCTGGGCCTTTTGGGTCTCCTTGCTATTGCCTTTTTACTGTTGATCAGGTGGAGGCATTCCCCTCAGCTAAGAAAACTGCCTTAGTATTTAAGAAAGCTCTTTTACACTAAGTGATTCCTTACCATGGCCTTCCTGCTCACATAGACTCTGACAGGGGTTCACACTTCACTGAACAGATCCCCTCTAAAATATATAAAAATTTAGGCATCTCCCCATCTTTCTATGCAAAACCATACAGTACTAGACCCTATCACAGCCTCCAAGGGAGAAGCCCGTGCAATGATAAATTAGTCTTGTTGCTCATGTATCAACAGATCAGCCTACATACATACAGCAACTGAGGAATCCCATGTTAACTTCCAAGGTTCCTCTTGGTGGGATCCCACTTTCCGGCTGTCTTGGTTACAGGTATGAAGTTTTGGGCAAAACATTTTATGATCTCTACTCTTTCTGCTTACTATCTTTGTGATTCTTCACATATGCATAACTTGCTGCTTATCTCTAGTGACCAGATGCTCCTCTTACCCTAATCCTATGATGCCCCTTAAAGTATTCTACCATTCTGTCCAATAATCTCTAGTAGATAAAGCATTTAAATAAGTGATCCTGTGGGTTGAGAACCCCACGATTAAGGGGGAATGTAACACTGAAATAGCATTAGTGATTCCATTTTGTCCTTAATCCGCCATCACATGAAGTTAAATCTCAGAGTCACCTAATTTGGAGAAGTCACAAGATTACTCTCCCACCCTCTGACCCCACCCTGAATCATCCCAACAAAATAAGATCACAAAACCACCTCTATTCCTTCTCTCCTCAGTATCTCGATTGTCTCTCAATCCCCACCAGTCAACCCTCACCCTGACTTGTCTCTAGATCTCCTACTCCAATAAGAAATCAGGTGTTTTAACCCTTTCATCCAGTTTTTCATTCCCTCCAAATTATATATTAATTGGGTAAAAACCAAAGGTTTGGGTTCTTGGCTACCAAAAACCCTGAACCCATTTTGTTTTGTAACCACATGCACTGCTAAATAAACTGCTTGTCTGGATCATACTTGGTTTTATAATTTAACTGTAACAATTTCTCCCATATCAATAGAGTATTTGTTTGTTAAAATAGTCAATTTCATGCTTTGTGAAGTTTAGTGTTTGCCATATCCAAAACATCCTCTTTTCTTGATGAAGGTACTAAGAACATGAAGGTGTGAGGTTTCTGAATAGCCTTGTAAAATAAGATAACTATGACAATTATCCCATGCAATGATGACAGGATGTTAAGATTATAGATTTAGAGCTGGAAGGGCCCTTAGATGCCAATCACAACCCCTTCATTTTACAAAGGCAGTGAGGTGGCTCAGAGGATAGAATACAGGACTTAAGGTTAGGAAGACCAAGTACAAATCCTTTTTCAGATACTTTTTAGCTGTTTGATCCTGGGCAAGTTATTTAACCACTCTCAGCTTCAGTTTCCTCATCTATGAAATGGGGATAATTAATAGGCCCTGTCCCCCAGGGTTGCTGTGAGAATAAAATGAAGATGACTGGTGACTTGACAGGTTTGATTTGACAATACCCTTGGTACAGGGATGAGTGTCTGAGACTTATAAATCGGAAAAAATAATTGGCACCATGGGTGAAGAGGACTACCAGAACAAAGTTGAGGAAGCAGGTAAAGAACAGGAAGAACTTAGAGAGGATAATTAGACCAGGATGAAAAAAATGTGAAAAGATAAGCCTTAGAAAGGAGAAAGGGCAATGATGAGGACTTGAATTTATGGCTTGTAAAGTAAATTGACACCATGATAAGTTAACTTTCCATGCTAAATGTGAGATATTAGGTATTAATAATTTGTTCTGGTATAACATAACAACGAATATATCTGTGGGGCATAAACACTTTGCTGGTATTGGGATGATACTTCCTTATTAAAATAATAAATGAGTACTATGAATTAAGGTCAAACTCAGCCTCTGATCTGAACTGCATTTAAATCATGCTGAAAATATTGATAAATTAGGCCACCCTATTCTTTTTTGAGGCAATGAACTGTTAAATATTGCTATTTTAGATTCAAAGAAGGCTTACCAATAATTTCAAAACATTCTACTTCTTGCCCTTTCCAATTCTAATTTTACCTTGGGTTCTAAATACATTTTTAGTACTGATGCATACATATGTACATATATATGTTAGTAGTACATACACAAACACACACATATAGACACATATCTGGAAGGTTTACTTCTTCTAAAACTGGTACTCAAGGGAAAGACTATTTTTAATGTAATGTTATTATCCTGTTATTTAATTTAGCAATGACAAGTGATTATGAGACTTTGATTTGCATCAGAAATCTTTATAACATAACAGAACATTCTGTTATGAAATGGCAATGATGAGTAATCTATGAGATTGAAAAAACAGAAAAATTCTTGGCTTGTTACTGGGACTATTGAGGTGTTAATGGAATCTATTCCTTAGGCTCAATTCCAGGAACTGGGTGGCCAATCAGAAGATGCCATCTTAGGCACCTTCCTACAGTTTCAGCCTCACATGGTACTATTCCTCCATCAATTTATCACAAAAGATTGAGTCACCTATTCTCTCCATTTAGACATATGAGTCTCTTAGAGGGCAGGAGACCTCCCTACTCCCCAGGGGAACAACTAAGACACAATTCTGTCTGATAGTAGTTACCAGTATTTCCAGCAGTGGAGACAATATAATGGACTCATAAAGTAGGAAGAGGGGCGAGGCACTCAGTTGCTGTATGCTATTGCTAAAGCACAAAGCATTACATACAGTACTCTAGAAAGTGGCCCCATTTTTCTGGGTAACAAGCTGGAAGTCTGATTATTGCGTCATATAACCAGTATCTAGGATGACTTTTTACTTGTTGATAGAGCCAACCTGAGCTGCAACTTTGGTTACCCTAAGTCAGAGGTTCCCAAACTTATTTGGCCTACCACCCCTTTAAAAAAAAATCACTCAGCGCCCTCTCCTACCCCCTCCCCCGCAATCTACTTTCTTTAACCCTTTAATGTTTTTTAAAATTTGCATCATTTAAAAAAATCTGAAATTTTTTAAAAATGATGCATCTTAAATTTTATAATTTGTTATAAATTTGTGGCTTTTTTCCTGCATTGAAATTTTGATGATGCAATATTGCATTGTGTAATTGTATACTATAGTATTGTAAACAAGTCATTACAAGCACATATTACTACCTATGCATGTTGGACTTCCAGACAATGCACATCAGGCTTGCCTGCTAACACTTGCTTGTTAAGACCTGTTGGCAGACTTGACCATTGATTTATTAAAACCTGCATTTTGCATGCTTATTTGGAAAATGATGTAATCACTACAACTTTAACCCTGTTACACAACAGATGAAATATGTACAAATGGTTTTTCAACGTTTTCTTCTCTTCTTTCCTTATACTTCCACCACTCCCTTATTTTTATTCAATTCCCCCCCCCCCCCCCCCCCCCCCCCCCCCCGGGCCCACCCCCCCCCCCCCGCGGTTTCTTGATGGGGGGGGGGGGGGGGGGGGCAGTATCGCTACTTCAGGAACCTCTGTTAAGTGGTAAGTAGCTTTATATGGTATACAGTCCTAACTGTCCACAGGTGCCTACAAGGAGCCTTCTTTAAATATAAATTATTGTCAGTATTATTAACATTCATTCATTGTTATTCATTTCTTTTAGTTGTGTCTGACTCTTTATGACCCCATTTGGGATTTTCTTGGCAAAGATACTGGAGTGGTTTGTCATTTCCTTCTCCAGCTAATTTTACAGATGAGGAAACTGAGGCAAACAGGGTGAAGTGACTTGCCCAGGGTCATACAGCTAGTAAGTGTCTGAGGTCAGATTTGAACTCAGGAAAATGAGTCTTCCTGACTCCAGGCCTGGCACTATCTCTACTGCACCATTTATGGTAATATATCTGGTATGACCAAAAGTATGCCAAACAACTTAACAAACTATCATGTGTCTTATAGACAATTAATATTATTTTATAAATATTCAACTTTATCTCAATCTAAACATATTTCTAGGTCCCTATATTCACTGGTCTGACATGGTTGTTTAGAGGCAAGATTTGGGGCTTCCAATAAGATAGCAGAATAAATTGGCGACAGGTCAGCCACTTCTCTACTCCTTCCCCAGAAAAACCCTAAATTTTAATCAGAATGAATAATGAACAGGAAATCCAGTGAGAAGCTATTGTAACTTATGTTTTTGACGCCAGAAGCCCAAAGCTAATAGGAAAGGAACCTCTTTTAGCAAGGCAAGTGATAGTATCACTAGAGATGGGACACATCTAGCCTTCAAGGCTCTATGTTTGGATTGAGAAAGCCCCAGGGTGTCTAGAATATCCTACTGGAGGCATTGGGAGCTGCAGGGAACAGGAGATGGCATTGAACACCTCATTACTGCTATACTCAGACCAGGTTACCCCAGGCCCAGGGGGTCCTTCAACCTTTCCTGAGATGCTAGAGAGGGCCCTGAAGAGCCAGTGATCTGAACCTCAAAGATCCAAGGTGGTTGAATCCCAGAAGGCAGAGGTCAGTACAAGAACTCAGGGGACCCAAGGCTAACCAAGTCACCCAAAACTGTAGTATGAAGTGAGACCCGGTTCTGGAACAAAGCCCCAATTCACGAACTCAAGATGGGATGCTAACATTCTAGCAGGGGCGAAGAAACAAACATCCTTTTAAAAATCTTTTTATTTTCAAAGATAATTGAGGGAATAAAACAAGCAATAAAGAAGACTTGGGATGGATTCTGTTCTGAGGGTTTTAAGAGAAGAGAGAAGGGAGAGTATAAGGAAGAATATGGGGGTAGAACTTATTATTACTCTTAACTGGGGTGCATGAAAAGAATACATAAACATGGAGGATGTTGTGGAGGGGGTGGATCATGGAGGATCACAGAGGATCAGATGAACTTAACTTAAATGGACGAAGGACGCTGAACACACACACACACACACACACACACAGAGCTGAGTGAATAAATACATCAAAATATAATAAGAAAATAAGCAGGGATTTGTGGGGAGGGAATATTCACAACAAAATAAACTTCCTTGTCCAGAAGGGATTAAAAAGTTGGGGCGGGGGGGAGAAAAGCAAAGAATTAGAATCTAAAGGAGTATCACAAATTGCCTCTTAGATACCTGGAGAATGATGAGAGATGATTTCTGAAAATCCTGGGGAGTATAAACTGATGAAGAATTAAGTGGATTAATTAATTTTTAATTAAGGGGAATAATTTATATAAGGACAATAACACTGGAAAGAAAAAAATTTCTGAAAGACTTAAGAACTCTGATCAAAGTAATGACCAATCATTCTCCAGAGGACTTATGATGAAACATGTTACTCATATCTATATATCTATAGCAATCTATCTTTATATATCTATATGAAAGACATGGCTCCTATATGGTGGGGTGGATCTGTTTGGCTTAATGATGCTTTATTTGTTACAAGAGATTTCTGCCCCCCGCCCCACTATCTTCCTCTTGGCTAACTTGGGGTAGGGACAGTAGAAAGCAATAGTATTGCTAAGAAAAAGAAAGTCATTGTGACATTTTATAAAATGCATGGAAGGGAACAGAAGGAAGTTAGAAGGAAGCACAGACAAGTAGGGCAGTTTTGAAAGGAACATATTGAATTTACAATATACTTTAAAAAAAGTAGTAGAAAGTAGATATTCTCAGTTTCATACAGAATCCTTTTTTGTATGTTCTGGTATGTGTTTGCAAATGATCTTTTGGGGTTCAGAATTTTTAAAAATATTCTTAAAAATTTCTGTGGTCTTATACATATTTTGACAGTTCCTATTTCAAGAAAGATTTTTCATATATGCTTTTGCATGGAAATACAGCTATTATTCTTCATATTTTAAAAATTAAATTTAACTGGGTGCAAAAGATAAAGAAATAAAAGTACTCAACTTAAAGGGAGCAGACCTAATGGAAACAGTGGGTGACATCACTTAAAAAGTTAAAAACAGAATCTCAAAAGGTGCAGCTCAAAAGGGTGGAGAACTAAGTGAAAGAGTCAGAAGAGATTATTCAGTTAGGTTTAAAATGAATTCACAACTTTGAAAATGTTACTCTGAGAAGAGTGAAGCATCCACAAATTTTAGTAAAACACCTAACATTTGCTTTGCCCAGTTCCAGCTGTTAGGTAGTTCTGGTCTTCAGTGTCCCTTTCTATAAATGAGGGGTTGGCCTACATGATCTGAGGTTCCTTCCAGTTCTGGATCTATGATTCTGTGTCAAATCACTGAAAGGTCATGTGGCTTGGAGCACTGGTGTGAGAGTCAAGAGACCCGAGTTATTGATTTGCTGAATTATCTCTGTAAAGTTCTCCCTCTTTGAACCAGTCTGTTCCTTTGCAAAATGGATTAATAACACTTGTCAATCCCTTAAGTTTCTATGTATCGTACTTGGAATTACTCCACTGAAAGAGGGTTATCAGCAAAAGGTATCTAACTTTTGAATAACGTTGTGGTTGGTAGTGCCTTATAAATGTTACTCATGGCAGAGGAATGAACTGTGAGATGCAGATGAGAAATCTCTAACCTAAAGAGGTCATGTGCTGACACAAAGGGCTAATGCATCTTGGATACCAAGTTCTATCTAAAATTCTTTGATTATGCTGCCAAAAGGCAGGAAAGCCTTTTGAATGAAAACATTTTCCTGTTCTCTTTGGCTCGAGGTTTCTTGCTCATTATAAGATTCTATGTACATGCACTCTATTAATAATTGCTGCCTAATGAAAATTCATTAAGTTAACAATTCATTACTAGCATGTGTAGTGTGATGTCTGATTTTACAATTAATACTATTATTAAAAAGCTAAATGTCTTTGATATCCTTGGAAACATTTCTTTATTTGACCAGCATCTCTAATGCCTCTCATTATCTGTGTCCCAGACACATTCACATGAATAACAGTCATTTTCAAAACAAAAATAAGGATAATTTTATACCTAGAATATTAGAAGATAGGAAGCTAACTAAAAATAATTGCATTAGACCTTCACAATAATTTGAATACAGAGGAAACATGACTTCCTTTACTAAAAAACAATTATTCAGGGTTAGCAAGTTCTTAGCTAGTATTGTATAATGAAAGAGTCCTAGAGCAGAAATTTAGGGCTAGAAGGGACCTTAGAGGTTATCAAGCACAACATGAGATTGTGACCAACAATAATCCCTTCTACAACATATCTGACAAGTAGCCAGTGAGAGGGAATACAGTGCCTTCTGAGGATGCTTGTTCCACCTTTGGACAGTTATAAGTATTAGGGAGTTTTTCCTAAGATGGAGCTGAAATACAGTTCTGCAGTTTCTATTTGTGGCCCCTACAGCCAAAGATGGCCTGGTTCCTTTTCCACATGATAACTGTCAGCTACACAACTAACATGTTCTTTTTTTTTTCTTAATTTTAAACGTCGTAGTTCCTTCAAGAATTCCTCATACAGTTTCCATTCCTCTCACCATCATGATCACTTTCTTTGGACACACTTTAGCCTGTCAATGTCCTTCTTAAAATGTAATACCCATTACTGAAAAACAATCTCTAGCTGTGCCCTAACATGGATCTCAGTGAAGAGACTCGGTTTAAATTTCACCTCAGACATTTACTAGCTTTGGTCACAGGCAAGTCATTTAATCTCTCAAAGCTTAGTTTCCTCATCTATAAAATGGGGATCATAACTGCATCACGAGGAAAGTACTTGTCTTACTTTAAAGTGCTATACAAATGTGAGTCATTATTATTATTGTTGTTGTTTTTATACATTACTGTAGAACCAGGAGGAGGCAGTTGCTTCTAGTGATGAGACTAAGCTGAATTCAGTGTATTCCCCCTTTCAGAAGAGGTATGAAGCTCAGGAACTCTATCCTTTTGCATGTGTGAAGGGCCTGAGGAGGTAGGGCAAGGGCCCAAGGAGGGCACCTTTGCTCCAAAATATCTCCCATACTTATTCTTCAATAATTCAATGAATCCTTTGGGCAGTGTCCTCTTTCTACAGGTGCAGATCTCAAATTACCCTCACTCTCTTAACCTGAGTGAATCTTAAGTTTTTCAGTAAATCATCTACAGAGGATTCATATAACAAGCTGAAGGCCCTCTTCCAAGTTCTTTTCATGTTTAGTGGATATTTGTACATGCCTGGCCTACCTCCTGTTTGGGGTCAGACATGTTCTTATTAAAGTCTTTTATGTCACTTTTTATATACAAGACATTGCTGGTTATGTACCACAGGCAACTTTTACCCACCTTGTGATTCACAGTCATAACTTTTTTTTTTTGCATCTGTGATTTCATTGTTATAGGGAACTTCTGAATCGAACACTCTTTCATCAATGCTAATCAGTACCTGTTCTGAAATGTATAGTCTTAGGAAGTTGCTTGTGGCACTGACAGGTTAAATCATTCGCACAGTGTATGTGTCTGATCTTGGACATGAATGCAGGTCTTTTTTATTCCAAGGTCAGGCTCTATCTGAGGCACTATGCTGCCTCTTCTTGTAATAGTAATTTCTAGAATTCTGTTATTGTTGTTCAGTCATTTCAGTTGTGTCCAACTCTTTGTGACTCCATTTGGGGTTTTCTTGGCCAAGATACTGGAGTGGTTTGCCAGCTCATTTTACAAATGAGGAACTAAGGTAAACAAGATTAAGTGACTTGCCCAGCATTACACAGCTAGTAAGTCAGATCTGAACTCAGGAAGAAGAGTTGTCCTGACTCCAGGCCCAGCACTCTATCCACTATACCACCTGGCTGCCCTCTAGTATTCTAGTATTGAGTATTCTAGTAATAACATTACTAGAAGAATACTCATGCTAAGAAAATAGGTTTTGTAGCAGCACACAATTTGGGATCCAACCCAATCACTTGTACCTTTCAATTTTGGACTCAATTCATTGTGAAACTGCTGTGCCTATCCAAGATATATGTCCTCAGTGGGTTATTCATCTAGTTGTATGCCATAATCTCAGCAGTATGAATTACTAATTTATTATTATTATGAATATAGACTCCTCAGCTGACTTTCTTTGGAAGAGCTGTGGACTTCTTACTTTGCTCTAGTGTGTGTGTAGTTACAGGTCAGGGACACTGTGTCTCCTTTACTCAGCTATTTCAATGAGGCTTTAAGCTTGGATACTTGGCAAACGTGAAGCTAAAAGTTCCCCTTCTTTCAGCCCTAGTGGCCAGTTCAGCTTTGAGCCTACTGGGGTACAAATTCATGTCTATATAGATTTGTAGACTGAACTTGCACTAGAGTGGATCTAAAATGGCCCACAAAGAAGCCATTCCCTGGGAAGACCTTGAAACAGCCCAGTTTCCTGGGTTAAAGTGGAACTTAACATTTTACACCCACACTCCTAGATCTATTTTCGAACCAAAAGGGTTGATGGGGCTGAAGAACACAGGTGGCATATAATAATGAATTCAGTATACTCTGAAAGAATCAGAGAAGACAGAGGCTCATAAGAGGCTATTTCAAATAAGATGGAACATTGACTAAAGTGTCCTCTTGTAGATGAGTGTTGTAGAACAGAAAAATGGCTAAATTTTGTCCACTTGAGGGCATTGCATTGGAATTTTCTTTTTTTCTAGTCTAGTTTAGTATTCAACTCCTTTTACTTCCTGACATTTTACAGAATGCCTTGAGATTCTTAGGGGAAGGGTAAGATCCCTAGGTAATATAAAGTGAACATTTAAAAATGTATTTTAAAAAACCTTCTTTCCTAGCAAAGATGACACATGTCAATGCCTAGGTTATGTCACTATGTATAGTAATCCTATGCATGGCCAGAAACTCTACCCATGAATTTCAATGATGGTACAAGATGGAACAAGATTATAGGACTGAACCTATTGGTTTAGCTGTGGATGTTTTAACTGGTGGGAAACCAGTCTAGAACATTTACTGGCTCATTTGGACACACTCCAGATTGTCAATGTCCTTCCACTATACGCAAAGTATTGTACCTGAAGTGAGATACAATAGAAGAAAAAGACATAATCTCCAAGTGCAAAGGAAAGAGGAGAGATCATTCTTACTCTAATTTGCTCTGAACACTTAACACTGGCTGTCGATTACACATTTTGTCTATAGCCTCATAATGTATAATATTTGGGCCAAAGAGCAGACCAGGAAATCCTGAGTAATATGTTAGAAACAAAACACTTACATTTTAAGTATTTTATAAAATAGTAAAAATCTGGAGCTGTGGTTCTAAACATTGTTTACTGAAACTCACTTACTTCATGTTTCTTTCTTGGCACCCTGCCTCCTGCAAAATAAATAGATAGGCTTAGTTTCACTGAACTGAAAAGATGTGGCCAGGGCAAACCAGGTGTGATATCTGTAATAGTGTTGCTGCTGTCATTCAGCACCTGCTTATAGACATCCTCTCTTTGAAGGCCCACAATAAAATCTTTATCCTGGACCTCAGAGGGCCAAGGTGAAGGCAAAAGTAATGCCTGCCTTTTCAGTGCAGTAGGGCATAAAAACCTCTAGGCGCAGGAGAAAATGAGGTAGAAGAACTTTGTATTTCAGAAGGGAAAACCTACCAGGACTGAAAACAAAGAGAATTCTGGAGAAAGCAGCCCAAGAGTAGAATCCCCATTTTAGAATCACTGATCAATACAGGTGTGGATAGTTTAAGGGCTTATTCATAGGTTTTGGGTTTTTCACACCTCAATCATTGACAAATTAATCTTAGATTTTAGTAATACAAAGAGAACACTTATAATAGGGTTAGGGAAGCTCAAGTCTTTGGTTTAATTCAATCTGTTTTGTGGAACAAGTACCAAGTTATTCCTAGGATCTTATAGAATTAAGAGCTCAAAGGGATTTTGGAGACTATTGAGTCCAACTCCCATTTTTGATAAATTAGAAAGTTGAGGACCAGAGAGGTGAACTGCTCAAGGTCATATGGATTGTAAGATGTTTTTCTAGGTCTGAAGTTGCAAAAACCCACAACATGCTTTTAAGTAACTTGTTAACAATGTTTCTCAAAGGCCAGAGGATGAATGGTAATGTTCCATGGAAAGCTGTCTATTGTCACTACTCATTATACATTCAGAGGTGGAAGGGACCTCAGAAGCCATCATCTATTCCAACTTTCATTTTGCCAAAGAGAAAAATGAGGTGCAGAGAGTTCATGAAGGGGCTTTCCCTAGGTCATACGGATACTAAGTAGCAGAGCTGGGAACTGAAGCCAGGTCCTTTGACTTCAAATTCACTACTTTTTTCCCTGTGTCTGTTTCCTTTTTTCAGGTATTTGTCTCTTTCTTTAATTCACCAAATGTAGAGCTAAGGGTCAGCTTTGTTATTTATTTAATAGGTTTTTTTGCTCCCTATTTTTACTTTAAAAGATCAGCAGAATGTTTTATATTCCCCAATCCTCCCAAACTTAAACTTTACTTTTTCTTTGGCTCTTGATGGATTTTTTCCCCTGTGGCCCTTGCTTTTTTTAATATTGATTAGTTGCTCTCCATAGAAAAAGTTCCCTACTCTGATCTATACAAATGAATAATATTAATAACTCATATTTTCATTAATACTTTAAAGGTTTACAAAGCATTCTGCACTATTAGTTGATCAATCTTATGGATACCTTTTGGTAGTTCTAACTTTATAAGTGGACATATATTGAGAGATGATGAAGGAATTCCCTATAGCAACGTCATCAGACATCTATTTTGGAAGATCCTGAAGGCTTCTTAGTTTCCAACTGTCCCCTAATAAAATGTACATATTAGTGGCTAAGATAACACCCAAAAGCTTTGTGTTATTATCTTAGCTTGAAGTCAAAGTTGGGAGACTGGGACACACGATCGGTACTTGGGGATGAAGTAAGACATAAGCTGAAAAGGGAGATGGAAGAGGCAAATTCTTTGTCTGTAAAATGATAGTAATGATACTTATACTACCTATGTCTTAGAGTGTAAACAAAGTCCTTTGTAAACCTTAAAGTACTATAGAAACGTGAGTTATTTTTATTGATGTATATGGGATACAGAACATAGTGTACTAAGTCTGGGATTGTTTTTATATCCCACTTCTGACCTTGCAGACTCATCATAGAGATGTCCTCTGTGTTCCAGCCTCAATCCAGCTGGGGAGACAAAATAAACATATTTCAAACAATTAGAGAATAATTAAGTTCTCAAGTCTGTGGTAATGACTATAAATACAGTAGGAGTTCAGAGAGGGAGAGATCAATTTGTACTCAAGCAGATGCTTGTTGGATGAATGTTGAGTGAACGAATGAAGGAGAAGAGATGTGATCTGAAGAATGCTTATCTAAACAACCTACTCAAAGAGAAGGGAAGGCCTCCTAGTTAGAATAACTTGAGGAAAGGCCCAGAGGAGGAGATAAGGTCAGCCTCAGCAGAGGATCATAAATAGATCTTTCTCATGGGAATAAAGGCTGTATGTTGTAGAGAAAGAAAGGAAAAACTGTAGTCAGGCAATCTGAGCTCAAGTCCTTGCTCTTCTATTTAGTGCCTGTGTAACCTTGAACAAGTTATTTAATTTCTTTGGGTACTATTTTCTTTATCTGAAAAATGAGAGAGGTTGAATTGGTGATTGCCAATGTTCTCCTGTCAGGTCTACAATCCTAAGATGATAGACAAAATTTTTTACTTCATGAATTTTCCTATGGCTGACTCTAATTCTTTCAACATGAAAACATTCTAAACCTGGGAGTCTTTTCAGGATTCTGACACTCTCTATTAATGAGATATAGCGACTTATGATTTTGTTTCTACAGATAAGATGGTAATGATGTTGGCTGCAACTGATAAACTAGAATCTACATATTTCATGTAGAAATATAGAACTTTTTAGTCTTTTAAATCAAAATAACAGTTTACATTTATGTAGTGCTTTTAAGGTTTGCAAAGTGCTTTACAGGTATTATTTCATTTAACACAATAAGCCCGTGAAGTAGGTACTATTTTCCTCATTTTAGAATTGAGGAAACTGAGGCACAGTAAAGTCACTTGTCCAGCGTCACATAGTTAGTAAGTGTCTAAGGAAGCATTCAAATTCAGTTTTCCTGACTCCAAGTCTGGAATGCTATCTACTCTACTCTCTGATAGTAGTACCTTACATTTGTATAGGCATTTATGACTTCTCAAAGCACTCTTACATATACTCTCATTTCATTCTCACAAAGATTTTTGTGAAGTAGTTAAAGCAGGCAGTATTATCCTTATTTTTCTGATGAAGAAAATGATGCTCAGAGAGGATAGATTTATATGGCCTGGAGTAAACACTTGACCTTAGTATTATTCATCCTTGATCATGGAGAGAACTAGGGTACTATCAGTAATAATTCTTCTGAATATTGGGTACGATGCCTTTTTCTTCCTAGAAATTGACTCAATATTAAAATTTCTGCTATGTAGAAATTTGTTAGATATTTACAAGCATGTATGGAGATATATAGGTATATGTACATATACACACATTAATAGTGCAAATAATTTGCATCTTAAGTTTATTTTGCTTAAGGATACATTGTTTAGCTACAGGCAATCCTGCAGAAAAAAAGAGGCCACACTACAATAGTTGTTTGCAAATTCAGCTGATCAATTAGATGGCTGCTAAGGTCATTCCCAACTATAAAATTCTGTAACTCTGTGAGTAGGCCACCAATAATGAATTCTTCTTAATACTTAAATCTGGGAATAGATTATACACACACTGATGGGTCAATACGCTATTGTTCAACTTTTCATTTATTAATAAATAATCTTTGGGACTATCATGAGGCAAAACTTGTCTGAAGAATCAATCACACAAAATAAATCTAGTTAAGAAAGTAAAGTTTTGATACCTATTGATGAGGTGGGTTAGATTTCAAAAAGTATTTAAGTACCTGCTATGTACCAGGCATTATCCTAGGCACTGGGAAACAAAGACAATTCAACAGTTCCTGCCCTCAAGAAACTTCCATTGTATAAGGATATATAACAGTATACTGATATCATTGGTCTAGATATCAAACTGCAGCTGCTGTTCAATAGGCTCACATTTCTCTTTACTAAATGTATATTTTAAAAGCTTTTGTTATGTATATAAGCTACTTTCCCGCTAACGGCCTGAATAGGCTAGAAAAGTAACTAATGAATTAGGGTTCTAGTCATATTATGCAGGATAATCAGTTGCCAGGTCCTATTGATTCTATTTCCATGTCTGTTGTGTTTATTTGTATGTATTGCATTGTATTTATTTTTGTTGTATTCATCACCTCACACACTACCACCATCAACCATAACTGAACTATTATAATAGCTTCCTAAATAGCTTCTTTTCTCCAATCTATCCTTTACATTGCTCCCCAATTATAGAGTTTCTACTCTGTCATTCCTCTGTTCAAAAGTTTTCAGTGGTTCCTTACTGCCTGTAAATATAAACTCCTTATGTTAGCATTAAAGGCCCACCACAATCTAGGTCTAATCTACCTCTTCACTGTTAAGAAACTTTTGCTCAGCATTTGCTATGTACAACATACAGTGCTTAGTACTGGGAAAATAAGGATGAAAAAAATGATCCAGTCTTTGACCTCAAGGAGTGTAGTCTTGATTGCAGGGGTATGACACATAAACAAATTGATATAAGGTAGGATTTGATAGGACTTCCAAAAGCGAGTCAGTGTTCACACCAATTGCCAACATATTTTCTGCTTTCTTGTCAAACTGGCTGCCTATACATTCACTGGTCTTATCCTGTACTCTCCAGCATCTGGGTATTCATTCAGGCTGTCCTTCTGTAAGGCAGGCCTTTCTCACCTTCCCCTACTGCCCTCCTCTGGTTCTTTTAGACCCCTGCTCAGGTGCTAATTCTCAGATCCCTCTGGCTGAAAGACAATCATCAATGTCTCTTCATTTTGCCTGGAGCACACTATGGAGTCCTATCAAGTTCTAACATGCTTCATATTTATTGCTCTAACGGATGTAAACAGCTGACCAATCATTACCGTCTCTGCAAAGTTGAACTCTATGAGACTATCGCCAATTATTTCTCAGACCACAGAAAATATGAAGGCTTTTTTAACTGGATTTTTAAAAAGACTTTTGGTAGAATATCTTGTAGGTAGTTTTGCTAATTTAAGGCCTGCATTTGTATCTCCCATTCTCTACTGATAAAGACTTAAAATTCAGAAGAATTCAACTTTATTAACATCACAGTCTGGGGACTACACAAGGTTTTAAAATAAAGGTGTGAATTTCTATTTGTAAGTGACATTTAAAAAACGAGCATGTGATACTTCCGTAATATTGTGGAAGAAATGGCAGTTGGAATTATTTTTGACCAGAAAAATAGCCAATATGAATGTTATATATTTGGGATCCAAGACAAAAATAGTTTTATTTAGAAAACAAATCAATCACATAAACAACAAAAATAATTTATAGTGTTCTTTAGTACACACATTAGAAATGCCCCAAGTCAAATGGCTAATTTAAAATCACTTTGGAATATCCATGGAGATTTTTAAAATTACAAAAAATGGATTCCAATGATGTTGACACATATAGGAGATAGAACACTACATATTCTAAATAAAGCTTGCTTTTGAAGATCATGAAACCTAAGATTGAACCACCAATATTGCCACATGATATATTGTTTAAATAATTTAAAATTTTACCCACCGAGTCATATCCTGATTTGACATAATAAATGTGCAATAAATGTTATGCTGTTGATATAAATATGAAATAAAATTCATTTACGTAGACTAGTTACTCAAGTTTAACTACATTTAACTGGGCTTCCACAGACTTGAGCACTCATATTTTTCTGTTTAAGGGTTAAGTTAAAAGAGTGCCTGAGGCCTGAAATCCATTACAAGTTACTTTGTACAACCTATCCTGAGGAAGATTATTAGAATTAGCAGGATGTGTGTTCCTTGTGAGCAAAGCTTGTTCTGCTTTTCTGTTTGTATCACCAATGCTTAGCACAGTGCTTTGTATATGTTAATTAACTTAATAAATGTTTTTTCATTCATTTGTTCATTTTAAGAACTTTGTAATATTATAGTTAGAGAATGCGTAAGTAGACTTATTACTAATGTGAAAATCATTCCTGTATCCATGGTTTGTGTACAGTCAGATCAATGATCTGTAAGAATAAAAATTAAAATTAAAATATCAAAAGTAGTAGAATAAAAATGAGAAAAAGTACAGCACGCAATGAAAATAGTTCCATCCTGACCTATGTCAATGCATTATCCATGATGAAAAAGGTGAAATGGAAATAAAAAAGAACACAGACCTAGACTACATTAATGTTATCTAAAATTGTAACTGATGTAAATCAGTTTCCATAACATGGAGACCAAAAGTGTCTAAAAAGTGCCTCAGTCAGTTGATATTTGACTTACTTGCCAAGTGGAGAGAGCTAGCAGCCAAGGATAGTATCAGTTTAGAATGTAAACTCATTTGCAAAATCTTACAGAGAAGAATGATAGATTATATATAATGTCACTTTATAAAACAGAGATTAGCAGTAGAAGGTAAAATCATTTTTAAGAGAGTTTGGAGAGCAGTCTAATCAAAATCATTACAAGAGCATGTAAGACTGAAATTGAAATGAAGACAACAAACATGAGAAAAATGGAAGAGACATCCAATGATCTTTATAATAAACTTTTCTTTTCAGAATCAAGGACAGTAGAGCTACCAAACTTGGTCTCCAGCATCATAATATGTGCTTAAAGAAAACAGAAATCACACTGAGAGCAAAGAAGGGAAAGGCTGCTGAATTACAGTAAGTATACATGAAAGAGATGAATGATGGAGGGGATGCAAATGTGAGAGTACTGAAGAACTGATTTATAAGGTGTACAATGGAGAGGATGATACCAATGATGTGGAAAAAAAAAATTATGAACCTTCTTTATTAATTCTGCAAAAAGATCACTGAGGGAATACTGACAACTATCAATCTATATACCAATTCCTCATTATTATGAGAATTTACACACACTCCAAAGCTGTCCTTGATAAGGGTATTTGTAGGAAACAGATAAGTGTTTACAGGCAGAATACAATATCACACTGTTCTTATTGTTTGTTGACTACTTAAAAAAAAAGCATTTGATTTGGTCATGTTTTAACATGACCCTTTTATAACAAAGTGTCTTCCAGGTATATAGCAACATTAGTTAAGATTTTTGGAAAGCTAAAACAATTGAGATAATCTTGTTTGACAACTTTCTGATCATTAATAGCAAATGAAACAAGATGTATGCTTGCCAAAGGAATTCACTATAAATACACTGGAAATCCAATTCAGTATTTGAATTGAAGAGTGATTTCTGACAGATGATAAAGTTCTCTAGATGTTATGTTTTTTGGATGACATCATGGTCATTGAATCAAATACTGTAACATTGCTGAATCTCCAGAATGAGATTTATAATCAATCACTCAAAAGAATTTGGCCTTACTACTGGCACAAGCAAAACCAAATGGATAGAGTATCCAAAGCGATGGAATCATAAATCAATTGAAGGCTGTAACAAATTTTAAAAAGATATAAAATTATAGAATAAAGCAAACTAGTTACACGGCAAATACTGGAACAACAAAAGTGAGTTTTAAGCTTTTAGTTTCCCCATATTTGAAACAGAATGAGAGTTGGTCAAGCCTCTGTCTCGTTATACGGCAGCAGGCACATAAGACAGTTGAAGGAACATAGTTTCACTCTCCCTTCCCCAAAATTCAGATGTTCAACATAGCACACACAGACAGAAAGCAAACATCCAGAGACTGCAGACAATTTGCAACCTTGCACTAGCTGACTGTTGATGTTAACAATGATCACTTACTGAAGGGCATTCTGTGTTAACTGCTTTTAATTTAGTATTTCCTTAATAATTTTCTCCTTTCACAGAATTTCTACTTTCTAGGATTATAAACTTATAACTCAATGATGTCCTAATCAACAAAATAACAGAAGATAAACTGTAGAAATATTTTAGAATATCTCACATAACTTTGATATGTAAGATGACTGAATAAAAAAGGAGAAATATAAAATTTTCAGTGTCACTATATCAGTATTGTTTGGTATTCACCTAACCCTAAGGTAACAAAGGTACAATCCATGATACACTTACTCTAAAAATAACAAGAGCAACAACTAGAGCTTTAAGTCTTCCTGGGAACTATTCAATTGCTTCCTGCTTTTTTCGAGTAACCTGCAGTATTGGGCACAGGTACATGGTGCAGCGGATAGAGTGCCCAACATCCTTCTGAGTTCAAATTCGGCGTCAGACACTTACTAGCTGTGTGACCCTGGGCAAGTCACTTAACCCTGTTTGCTTCAGTTCCTCATCTGTAAAATGAGCTGAAGAAGGAAATGGCAAATCACTAGTATCTTTGCCAAGAACACCCCAAATGGGGTCACAAAGAGTTGGACATGACTGAAAATGTCTGAATAACAACTAGCATGAAGATTTCCCAGCCTTTTGAGTCAATGCTAGCATATTACAATGAACATAAACTACTATTTCTTGCCATGGACATTTCACTGTATCATTTTACTGTAGAGTGTGATAGCTATATGTTGTCACACAAAATGCCACTAAGGTTCAATTTAAAAAATTTCTCAGGTAGCTCTTGATATTACTGAAGGAGTAACAAAGTTGAACCACTTCTATAGCTAGGCATTTACAAATGCTACTGATGAGAAGCCTCTTGTGGAACTCTTGAACTACGTGCTTGATTACGTCACCATGTATACTGTGCTAGAGGCTTTTTCTTGGTGCTTAAGATTTATCTATAAGCCTCGAAAAGTAATACTTAATGCTCGTACTCTCAATACCCTGCTATTAGGAGAACACTAAGATAACATTTAATGTTTATAAAACACCATACTAGCTGCTAAGAACACAAAGATTAAAAGATGACACATTCCTTCTCTTCAAAGAACTTCCATTTTACTGGGGAGGTATAGAGAAGAGTGAGGACTTATCTATAAATGGTGTAATAGGATTAGTATTATAAACTATGAACAAAGAACTCTTGACTGGACAAAATCTGATAGGTGGCCCAGAGGCAGTGCTGGCCTGGAGTCAGGAAGACACTAGTTCAAATCTATCTTCAGATAAAAGGAAGGTGAGGTCAGAGCAGGGTGATGAATTCATAGAATAGGAAGGGACTGTTGGTTTAGTAAGGATAGTCAGGAGTATATTTAGGAGAAAGTGAGGTAGTGAAAGAGAGGTGTGACTCTGGGCAAGCCACTTAAATGCTATCTGCCTCAGTTTCCTAATTTGGAAAGTAGGGATAACACTGGCATCCCAAGGTTGTTGGGAAGATAACATGAGATATTTGTAAAATGCTTTAAAAAGCTATATAAATGCCAGCTATTATCATTTTTGGATATGGGTTTTTAAAAATAAAACACAATTTTTAAATTAATTTCTTGTAGTTAAATACTGCCAACTAGCATTACTTCCATTTATACACCATTCAAAACAAAACGAAAATTCTTCGGGTATTTTTAAAATGATGCATGACATTTTTATACAGCAAACAGAAAGTTAATTCTTATGATACACACTGATTATATACACTGATAATTAAAAAAAAGTGGAAATCTGAACATTTCTCCATTAGTCTTGAGGTTATCATTACGTTAGGAAAAGTGCAAAGTGTGGTACATGTAGGATCATTTAGGAAGACAAGTAACTGACATGTCTTATTAGAATTAATAAAATGTGCATAAAAATGCATGTACTCAATGCATGATAGAAAGCATCTTTCCAATTTAAGGCTACCCTGGGGCTTCTGTATTAATTCAATTTTGCATTATCTTTTATGGACCATAGATTATTACATATAGCATAACCCTGAAATTGAGAAGGAAAATAATTGCTGCTTGAAAAGTTATTCTGGGTCGCCATTTGGTTTGAATCAGGAGAAACAGACCCTCGAGGTTAGCACTTGCCACCTATAGAGTCCTCAGCCGTGGTCAATTACTTGGCTGTGCTGGATGTTTCACAGTGACCATTCTCTAAGTTATGGCCAGGTCTCTTCTCTTATAGTGGGCCATCAGGGGATCCTTCCCCTGGACTGGACCATCCCTAACTTCGTGCGCTTCCCTTTTTGCTTCATTAACTGTGTAATTTCCTCTCCCTTACCACCACTATTTTGGCCCCTTATGACTTTCCATTTAACTATTCAGAAGTCCTTTCAGAATATCTTTGGGGACCTCCAGAAGCAGGAGCTCTGGGGACGAAAAGTCCAAGGGAGGAAGGCTGGGGATAGGAATGTCCTTGGCTTTCCCTGTATTTGCTGCATACTCCTGCCAGGTAGTCTCTGAAGGGGGCAGCAGGCTCCATAGTTCAGATTTTTCTACAGTCAGTATCTACATCCAATTCCTTTTCAAGTGAAGCCTTTTGGAGTCTGGCGTTTTTAACTCAGAGCTGCTTGTTTTCTCTTCTCAACCTTTCATTTGTCAGCCACAAGAAACTCTACGTATTGCTTCAGATCATCAATCTTCAACTGCTCTTCTATTGTTCTTTTGTCATCTTTTGGGGCTTTGATGCTTCTATATCGTTCTGTTGGGTCTTTCCTCTTTTTAAGGAGAAAAAGTAGAGTGTCTGGGTCCCTGCTGAGACCTACGTACACTTTGGCCCTCAGACCCATGCTTGGCAGATGGCTTGCACGATGTCAGAAGATGAGGGGTTCCATCAGAGGTCTGCTGGGCTTTCCACCTTTGCTGAATAAGCAGTTGTTTCATGGGGCTATCCCTTTTTACTTCTAGTGATAACTGAGCCTGCTCAAACTGTGTCAGCTTCACGGCTTCAGAAAGATATGCAGCTGATACGAAATGGCCTCTTTGTATTTCCCTGCAGCTAATGACCAATTTGCTTTCCTGTTCTGCTTGATGGGCCTGTCCATTAATTCTATGGATGCTGGAGGAGGGCAGTGCTCTAGAGGGCCTGCTGCTTCCTCCTTCCCCTCTTCAGCCACTGCTGGAAACAGAGCCATTTCTGTTATTGTTGTTAGTATTATCATCACCACCTTGCATTCTGCAATTCAGTCAAACTAGTTTTCTCTCTATTCTTCACACTCCATGTGCCATCTTCATACCTTTGCATTGGCCATCTCCCATGCTTGTTACTTCTAACTCCCTGAATCCTTCTCTTCCTTTAAAAAGCAGTTCAAGCACCATCTTCTACATGAAATCTTTCCTGGTCTTCCTAATTGCTGATGCCTCTTCTTTCAAACTATCTTGCATTTATCTCTTTATACATTTATATAAATTAATTTTAGCATTTATGCTATACACACTTTTTTTTTTTGGTATTTGTTGTCTCTCCTATTATAATGTAAACTCCTCACTAGCAGGGAGTGTTTATTCTTTGTATTTGTATCCCTAGGCCCTAGCACAGTACCTGGCACATAATTAGTGATTAATAAATACTTGATTGATTACATGGTCTTCTTTCTTTTTAAAAATAAATTTTTATTTACTTTGGTTCAACATAGGGAAATCAAGGAGAACTTTTAACCAAGTTGTCATAACGTCAAACATAAGGGTAGAAGACTGGTGTAGACCAGGCCTGCACAACACATGGTCTGAGGGCCACCAAAGGATTTTGGGCAACTCACAAAAAAATGTAGAGGATGTCAAAGAAAGTAAAGATGTAATGAGTGCTTTGTTCGCCCACTTAACCTGCCTTCCACTAGTCACTATCATGCCTGTTATGTAACTTGGAGAGTAGGTTGCCCCTGTGTGTGTTCTCCTGTTTGTCACGGGACCCTCAACCAACCATTGTCAGTCTATCTCTAGCTTGAGAGGAACGAGAGTCATATCTTTTTGCTGTTTTCAGATATTACTAAATGTAAACAGAAAGCAAACCTGAAAATTGTATTAAAACTTGTACCGCTTAGCAAAGTAATTTTTTTTAACATTAATGTGATTTCCTGATAAATAAAAATCTTAAGTAATAAGTGTAATTGATAATAATTGAAATTTCCCTTTCTTAAATATGGTTTATTTGCAAAACAGTTTAATCATTAATTATACCTTTACTTGGAAAGTGAGCCACTAAAAACCTATCTGCAGCCTGAAGAAGTTTAGCCTATTTTAATTTTGGCTCCTACGTACTACTAAGTTGTGCAGGTCTGGTGTAGACCAAAAGTGTCAAACACATGGCCTGTATGTGGCCTGCAACATTCCTGAGTGTAGCCTGAACCAGATGAAAATATAATTGGGAAATATTTAACAAAGTAAATAAAAATACAAGAGAAAATAGATGTTACTATGTGGTTTTCTTTGTCACTATGTAGCTCACAGAGATCCTTATGTATGATTAGGTACCCTCATTTTTATTTCAATTCGACACAACTGGTGTAAACTGTTAAGTGGGTTTTGGTATAGTGAAGAGAGTACTGGCATCGATGTCAGAAAAACTGACTTCATATTCCAGTTCTGACATTTACTAGCTATGGTATCCTGAGAACATCATGTATTTTCTCTATGCCTCATTATGCTAACACATAAAATGTGGGTAATAATAGGTGTACTACCTACGTCACAAAGTTGTGCAGAAAATATTTTGTAGAGTTTAAAGTGGTAAATAATGTGATTATTATCATTACTGCTGAGGATGCTTGTAAGGTAGAGGAAACTGGCTAACAAAGCTTGTTAGGTTTATCATTGCTTATCATTTCACTTCAAGTCCAAAAATTAATTAGTTATCAAAAGACATCAAGACCTGCCTTGACTAACTCCTTTGAGACAAAGACAAAATTCACAGGACAAACAGTAATGTATTATTGATGCTACTCTGTCAGCAGTGACTCTTCATTTACTTTTACTCTAAGAGGCATTCTGGAGCTGTCCAAGGTGAATTCCTGCACTTATAATTGAGGATATGGGGTATGCGTCAACATTAAGTCCAGATTATGGATGTACCTGTGTGGCACTCCAAGACATACTGATCATGTAAGAAAATGTTTCCTCCAGGCTCACTTGACAACATCCTTCTTGATGTCTTTTGTTGATTTTGCTTGATCTGCTATTTCTTCACACTAGTTACTCTCTCCTCCCCTAGTTACAGAAACAACAAACTTCTAAGGTTCAGAGAACCTTACCCTTCTAAAACACACATTCTGCTTCTTTCTCAACTCTTACTGTGAGAGTTTTCTAACTGTCAGGCCTTGGCCCTCTTATCTCTACATTTTCTTTCTTGTCAAGCTCATTTATACTCAATTTCAATTACTGCCTCAGTGCAGATTACTTCCAAATCTACATGTCCACCTAACTTTTTAGCTCTAGGTCTGCATCTTCAGTTGCCTAGATTCATGTCTTAATACCACTTTAAGATCAGTAAGCCCAAACTAATCTTATTTCCCCTAAACCTTCTTCTCCTAATTTCACTATTTCTGTCTATAATGTCATTTGCTCAGTCTCTTAAGGAAGAAACTTTGGGGTTATCATTCACTCTTCCATCTCCCTCACATCTCATAGTCAATGTTATCCAGTCTTTTTAATTCTGCCTTTGCATTCAACTTCTTCTCTCTCTTTCCACTGCCACAACCTTAGGACAGGTCTTTTGCAGCCATTCTACGTTTTTGGATTATGTCCACCACAATGCTAAGCATGAAAGTATTCTTAGGGGCAAGGGTATGCACACGTACATACACACATACACTCACAGACCAACAAACCTGTCAAAAAAAGACAGCATTTGGATTAACCTGTGGAATCTGCTGGCACTTGGTTATTTTTCAAGGATTGCACTATTGTAACTTGAATCCTGGACTTTACCTTTTCTAGCTGCCTTCTCTGACCTTGACTCAACTCCTGGTTTTGATGCAATTGTCTCTTCAGGCATTGTCTCTCCCTTTAACTTTTTCAGCTCTGACTTCTATATCCAAATTTGGAGCTTGGCTTGTTCATCTCATGACTCTGACCCCTATGCAGAAATTTCTTAGCTGTACCTCTATACCCATACCCAAATTGGGGAAGATTCAATCAGCACAATGGATCCAGCTTACTTATAGCTCTTGATGGAAGTGGATTAGTTTATCCCTGGATTGTTTTGCTGATACCGAATACACCATGATTATTTGGCTTCTATTCATAACTGCTGTTTATTCCAATTGCTTCCCTTTATATATAATGATAGGCTTACTACTGTCTTTTTTACTTTACACCTATATTTTGCTTTCTACCAAAAACTAGAATCCGGCCTTGAACTTTACAAATTCCACCTACACCCATTTTCTAAATATTCCCCTTTAAATTTTCTCTTCTTGGGGTCCATATCAGGGTCTTTCTAGGCATCTGATGTTCCTTCAGGAAACTAAATAGTCTCAGGACCACATGTGTCTGTCCATATTGTGAAATTTGCTTTATTAATACAGTTTATCAATAGGGTTAAATTTAGCTGATTTCCAATGAACTAATTCTTTTGATACTAAATTATACAACTAACAGAAAAAGTCTTGTTAGCATATAAAAAAAACCTACTAGTAATTAACTTTTGAGATCAATTAAATGTGGATGAAATGTGATTTAGTTTCACTTCTCACATGTAGGAAAAAACTTGATTTTTTTAATGACTGGATTTAATTTGACTTTGGATCTGCTGATAATATGACTGGAAAGAAGGATAATATTAGGCTAAAGCACAATGGAAATGGCTTTTGGTACTGTACTATATTAAAATGATGTCAGCAGTTTCCAAGCAGACAACAAAACTGTAGTTGATTTAAAAGGGAAAAGAAAGCAAAATGAAACAACTATGGCCAAGTTATCACCTGCTTTGAATCTAAAATCTTCTTAATTAATTTATTCTATTGCCCAGCTAAAATCTCCTGAGAATTAGGCAATCATTTCCTGACTCTATATGGATTAAATTTAAAAGCACGGATGAACATGAGTTTCTCATAAGCTATCATTTTAAATTACCAATGTGCAAAAGGACAACATAATTTTCTTTCTGATATCACAGCTTACTGTCATGGAAATGACTATAATGTCATAAACACAGGTTTGCAGTGAGATCCCTATAGAGCAACCTTAGGAGTACTGAAGCAGGATATGTACTCTTATGTAAAAGAATGTGTGACCCACTTCATAAGAAATAAAATAATTAATTAAAAGTGAAAACTCTGTAAATAAACATGGACCTTATATCACATGCCACATAAGCTCAAAATCGATGTGCAGTCTGAGTATAAAATGCCACACTATAAAAAATTTAGAAGATAACAAATTCAGGTACTTTTCTAAGTTAAATACAGCACACAGGGAATCATAAAAGATGAAAGAGTCTATTTTTACTATAAAATTAAAAAGCCTTTGCATGAATAAAATAAAATCAGAAAAAAAATGGAAGAGTGGGAAAATAGTCACTAAATATATCACCAATAAAGTTCTGATATCCAAAACATACAGGGAATTGAAACAAACATATCATACCACAAGCCATTTCCTAATTAAATATGTGGCCAAAGGATTTATAGTTTTCAAAAGAACTGCAAACCCAAATAACCATGCTCCAAATCACTAAATAAGATACAAATTAAAATTGCTGAGTTTTCACCTGAAACTATGCAAACTGGCAGAGAGGAAAAAATGGTAACAATCTATGTACGAGAGGCTTTGGAAGGACAAATACACTGTGGGCAATGCTGTGAATTGGTCCAACCAATTATGTACAAAAAATGACTATACTGTCTATATGCTACAGTACTGTGCAAATACTATAACCTGAGGAAGTCAAAGACAGAGACAAAAGTCCAATATATTTCCAAAATATCTGTAGCAGTGCTTTGTGATTGCAAAGAATTAGAAGCAAAGTTGGGTACCCACTGATTCAAGAATAGCTAAAAATGTTTGACACGTGAATATAATAGGATAGTACAGTAGGAAATAACATGAAGAATCAAAGAAGTATGCTGCAACAAAATGAAACAAGCAGAATCAAGAGAACAATATATACAACTATAACAATGCGAATGAAAAGATCACTAAAAGGAATAATAGAAAATTTAATAAAGGTTCCTGAAAACATTTCCTCAGAGCAGAGAGATGGGGAACTAGTAGGTCAAAATACTACATACCAATGTGGTTTCTATAGCAGATGTTTTAACTCTAATTGTTTTTGTCTCAAAGGAGGGCTCAATAGGTGGGTCATTGAAATAAATGTGATGTATTTATATTTTAAGACAAAGGGTATTAAATAAAAAGTATTGTTAAGTCATTAAGCAAGTATGGAACTATATGCTCTGGGCTCCCAAAGATTTAACATATTTGGCTTTTGTTTTTCATAGAATCCTATGAATATATACATATAGGGAACTTAGTGGATTTGCTGCATTTAGGGAGATGCTTGTATTCATTCACTTATTTAGTAAGTGACTATGGATATATTGTGGTGCTATGAATAAAAAGAAAAAAAAATAGTCCTTGCTCTCAAGGAGTTTACATTTGATTGAAGGGAAACATTTATACTTCTAAAGGGGACTAGCGAATTTGCTCAGTATGTGCTATGAATATGTGTAGAATGCTAGGCGGATGGAATACCCATGTGAGCTTTGAATCATGTGAAGACATCCCACAATTGGTCTGCTAGCCTCATGATGAAGATGAATCTTTTTGAAACAAGAGAGATGACGTAAGAGTCCTCGGGCTCTCTCCATCCTAGGCCAATATGTGGTCCATGAATATGGGTCTCAGTCCTCTGCCTTGGCAGCTGGTCTTTTATTTTAGGTATGGGGGATGGAGATGGAGGTTAAGCATTGAAGCCCAGTCTGGGTTTTGTAGACAGTTAAGCATCAATACACCAAGGAGTGAAAAATGACTTTCAGCACCCAGTCTGTTGGTAGTTGAGACAGGGACTCATTCAGCAGTGAGGCTATATTTTCGCTTGAACTTGATGGGATCAATTCTAAGTAGAAATTGGGTTTAATCTCAGCCCATTCTCCCTAGCTTGAGGTAGTATATGAGAGAGTATATCTACCTGGTACTGGGGGGAAGGGGAAACACTAGTACTTCTGCTCTTACTATATTTTAGAAGTAAATATCTCACTGTAAAAGTGAATAGATATTAATTGGTTAAATGAAATTAGTGTGTTAATCATTGGCCACTAAGAGTTTGTGTGAGTGAAAATATAGGAATGGGGGCTTCAACCAATAGCATTATAGAAAGAGTTAACTCTAAAATTGTGAGGGACAATGCAGCTTCAAGGTGGGACAGTGAGGCCAGATTATTTGCCATGCATAGATAAGAAAAATATAAGCAAAGGTAATTTGGAGGAGGAAGAGAGGCCACTAAAAACCAGGGGAATCAGAAAAAGCCTCCTGTAGGAGTTGGTACCTGAGACCTTGAAGGAAGGTTAAGATTTTAAGAGATGACAGTGAGGTAAAAAGGCATTTCAGGTGTGTGTATGTGCATAGGTTATGAAAAGGCATGGATTCAGACATGGAAAAGCAAGCAGTTCAATTTGACTGGAATGTAGAGTGCAAGATGGGATGCATAAAACCAGTCTGGAAAGATAGATCGGAGTCAGGTTGTGATGTGCTTTAAATGCCAAACAAGAATTCATATTTTATTCTAGAAGGAGCCATTGAAATTTTTTGAGCAGGAGAGCATGATCAGACCTGACCATTACTGATACCAATTTACCAGCCATGTGGAGGATAGAATGGAGGGGGAGGACTTTGAAAATGGGGAGACAAACTAATACTGCAATTGTCCAGGTGGAAGATTATGAGGGTCAGAACTAGGGTGCTTGTGGTATGACTGGAAAGAAGTAGTCATATATAAGAAATGTTTTGGAAGTAGAATTATCCCAATTTGGTAACCAACTGGAATATGGAAAGTGAAGGAAAATGTATAGTTAAGGATGATTCTGTGGTTTTAAGCCAATGATGAGAAAGATCAAAGTGCTCTCAAAAGGAATAGGTCAATAATGAAGAGGGGTGATTTTTGGGGTAAAACTTCATTTTAGACATGTTGAGTTTGACATGCCTATATGAAATACAGTTGGAGATGTGCAAAAGGTAGTTGATAATGCTAGACTGAAGCGCAAAAGTGAGACCAGAGTTAAATACACATACATGCTTGTTTGTGTGTGCATGTGTATGTGCGCGTGTGTACGTTATGTATGTATGTATGCATGCATGCATAACCCTGGGGAGGTGGAATTTAGATGTGAGGAGGTTGACACTGGTAAAAATTGGTAGGATCAATGAAGACCATAATGTTAATAGGTCTCCTGAGTTTTGAAAACTATCTGCAAAGGTGAGGCATAGTCAGTGCCACAAATGACCATGACTACTCAGCTAAAATCTGCAAGACTACCGCTGGGACTACTACTTATTGACCACATTAATTAGAAATGAAAAAGGAAATGTAGAACACTGAGAACACATTCTAAAAGGGAACATCAATCATCAATTCAATTATTAAAATTCCATTCAAAGTAGAATTGATCTTGAACTCTAGTCAAAGTGGTTTTGTTATTGAAGTACTTAAAATGGGGGTTCTACATGTAAGGTTTTACATATAAGGAAACTCCAAAGTGTGGGCACAGTCTTTGAAAACAGTGACTGAGTAAGCAGCATGAGGTATAATAAAGAGAACAGTAATGGGAATGCTGTACCTAAGCCCAAATTTCCCATAATAATTACCTGAGCCTTACCTTAGACTTATTTAGTTATCAGATACACTACAGATTGAGTATTATTATCCCCATTTTTTACATTTGGGGAAAGTGAGGTGGACAGGAGTTAAAGGACTGACCCAGAGTCAAACAGCTAGTGTCTGAGGTTGGATTTGAACTCAGGTCTTCCTGACTCCAGGCCCCAAGCTCTATCCACTGCACCATCCACCTATCAAATAGAGAGTTAACCTTCTGTTTATTTGACAAACATTCACTAAGTATTTACCATGTTTAAATTTCTGGGAATGGAAGCAAAAATTTAGCCACTCTCTTCATGGAATTTACAGTTTGAAATGGGAATAAGAAAATTGTTGTTGTTCAGTCATTTTTCAGTCCAGTCTGACTCTTTGTGACCCCATTTGGGGTTTTCTTAGCAAAGATACTGGAGTGGTTTGCCATTTTCTTCTCCAGCTCATTTTACAGATGACGAACTGAGGCAAACAGAGTTAAGTGACTTGCCCAAGGTCACACAGGTAGTAAGGGTCTGATGCAGGATTTGATCTCAGGAAGATGAGTCTTCCTGACTCCAGGTCGGGCACTCTATCCTCTGGATCACCTAGCTGTCTAATAAGACATATACACAAATAAGAATGATACAACTATGATGATAAAGGAAAAATCTGAAATGTTGTAATTCCATATATTTTATAACTTCAATAGAAGTGTTAATAAAATACACTGTTGTATATTATCTGATTTACATTTTTTCTGTACTTGATTTTTGAGTAAGTTTCTTTCCTTTTAAATTATAAAGTTAGGAAACTTCCAGCCAACACAGGTGCTTCAATAGAAGGCATTTAGCCCAGTTCCAACATAGCTACTCCAGCAAAGACCTCATGCACAGATCAAAAAATGATTAAGAAAGTCAACAAGAAACTACAGTGAGTGACTTCTACCCAGAATTTTACCCCTTCTCCCTTTTCTCCCCCAATCAGCTAGGCGCGCATTGGCAAAAAAAATGCCAGTCCAGGCAAATAAGTCTGTAGGCTCTCAGTGAGCCTATGATGGGCTTGAAAATCTGGTAACCTGCAGGGGTCTGCATCATGAGGGAGCAGGAGTAGAAGGTTCTCTTCAAAAAGCACCAGGGAAACTAGAAATCTACAAGGTAGTCAGAAAACTCCAGGGCCCTGAAGAGCTCCAATCAGCATTAGGGTACAAAAGTGCTCAAGTCTAGGGGCTCCAAGGTCCATAGTAGTCTGTACTGAGGTGCCATAAAGGTTCCTCAGTCCCATCACTCTGAACCTCAAAGATTTAGGGCCAATAGGTAGAGATAAATGCAAAAATTTAGGTGACTCAGGGCAAGACCAAACAGGAGCCACCACCCCACTCAAAATCATAGCAGGAGGAGGAGCTTGGCCTTACCCATTTTAGGAATTAAAGCTAGAGAGATGAGTAAATCAAAGAAGACAGTGACTGGTATAAAAATTAGTGCAGCTCTAGGAACAAGTGATTCTGTAAACACTGCAGGCACAGATAAGAAATTGAAATTCTTGAGAAAAGAATTGGAAAGAGAATAAATGGTTTGGAAAAGAAAGTGGTTCACCTCATCCAAGTAAAATTAGAAAATTAGAAGATATGAAAGAGAAATCAATGATTTCATGAAACGGCAAGAAATATTAGAATAAAATCAAAAGATTTTTTAAAAAAGAACATAAGCCATCTGGTACCAGAAACAACTGACTTGGACGATAGGTCAGGTAGGGATCATTTAAGAATCACTGGGCTCCCAAGCAACCTTAGTTCAAGTTCTCTGCTGTATCCCAGATAGATATTTCAAGTCAGTGGAACTGATAGATGAGGTCTTAGCCGTAACTTCCAGAGTTATTGCGCTAACAAGACTGAAATATTCACTGCAAATACAAAATACTACAGAATCCACATGACCTAAAATTAATATGATGATATTGACAAAACAGAGAGACAGAAGGATGGTGAAGGAGATTTGAAACCATGCTGTTGGAAGGAACTAGTGACGTTTATCCTGGAGAAGTGTTGGGGTGAAGGGGGCAAGGTGAGATGTGAAAAGTCTTTATATATGTGAAAGACTGCCCAACTCTAGAAGCAACTCTTATGGATATAATTAAAAATCTTCTAATCATTAAGTGGGGGAATGAACTCAACATCACTTGTATTTAAACAGTGGCTGGAAGAGTCAATAGATGGGATTCATGATTTGGGTAGAGTTTGAGTTATATTTTAAGGTCCCTTTAACTCTGAGGTTCTGATTTCTTTCAACTCAAGGATCCCATGAATTTTTGCTTGGGCCTCTCTCATTTTTAGTTCACATACTATAAAGGAAGAACTTACTATGGATCCCTCCAAAGCTCCAACTTCTCTTTTCAGCCTTTTTTCTTTTATATTCTTAAGTTATAGCTAAACTGAGCTATTAGCTATCTCCTCACATGTTGTTTCCACGCAGGGTATTCATGCCAGTAATGTACTTCCTCATCTCTGGAACTGAAACTTATTCCTTCAAGGATCAGCCAGCTGTTGCCAGTCTTTTGAAGGCTACCTTCATCTCCCCAAATGAAAGGTGATCTTTCTTTCTCCAAGTTTTCCCAGAGTACTTCCCCCGAATCACTCCTTTGCCTTAATCACTCATTACTTCGCATTAAACTGAGAATATAGATTTATAGCTAGAAGGAACATTATGGGTCATATAGTTTAACCTCCCTATTTTACAGATAAGAAAATTAAGTCTAAAAAAAAAAAAGAAAAGAAAAAGAAAACTTAAGCCTAAATTGGTCATGCATTTTCTAGGTTGAAATCTCTGTACATATCCCATATACATTTAGTAGACTGTAAGCTCTTTGAGGCTAGTTTTTTTCATTGTATTTCCAAATTCTAGTATAACGCCATGCATTAAGAAATGATGGTTGAATTGTATTAAATCAAGCTAAAGTTCTGTCAAAGACTTGTTCATGTTTCCAACTTTGCCAATGACCACCTTAGTGTTTACCTGTAAAAATTCTTTTCCAGGTAAGCTCTTAGGGCCTTAAAGCTCATCCAGTCCAATGCGGTTAAAGAAGTTTCTTATGGAGATAAGAAGTTTCTTTATGTGGATTGTATTGGATGATCTCAAAGGTCTCTTTTCCAGTTCTAAATGTATGCTCCAAAGATATTAAATCCTGTCCCCCATCACACTTATTTTTAGGTTATTTTCTCTTGAGAGGCAGTGGGGCACCTAGTCAAAGGATCTAGGCACTTTTAGGTATTAATTACATGTGTGACTTTAGGCCAATTAATCTTTCTGGGATTCCATTTCCTCATCTGGATAAGGAGGGAGGTTTGAACTAGAGGACTTTGAAGGCTCTACACCTATGATGCTATGTACATGTTTTCTCCCTCTTTATCCTGTCCACCTTTCCCTCCTAAAATGTCGGCTCCTGAAAATCAAAGCCTATTTTTCTTTTGGTATTTCCATTTCCCTGAAGAGTTAACACATGATAAAGGTTTTCGTACATGAAATCACAGAGGGCCCCCACCATAGTTAGCTGAAGCCACAGCTCCAGAAATGCTGGCAGGTGTTATTTATATTAATGGTGTAAAAGCATCTTTGCATTTCTTCATCTTCATGGCAGAATCAATCAATCAACAATTTAGTAAGGGCCTATTATGTGCCCATTGAAGGCAGGGTGCTGCAAGGGAAAGGGTGCTGGATTGGGAGTCTGAGGACCTGGGTTCAGGTTCCAATCTTGACTCTGCCCCTAACTGGATGTAGGACTCTAGTGGGTCACTTCACCTCTCTGGGCCTCATTCTGTTATTGTTTGTCCTTCCTTTTCGAAGAGGACCTCGACATCAAGAAGGTGATGTCGTGACTTGCAAGAGAACTGGATTTAAGTGAGGGAGGCCTGTGCAAAGTCACCAGCCTCACTCTCTCCTCCGGGGCCATCTGGGTCCATGAGGACAACTGGAGATGGTCCTCGGGCCTCATTTTGGATTCCTCTCGGCCCTCCCGCCCTAGCCTTCTCTCCCGGCTCCACGCCGCCCCAGGCCGCCGGCGGGCTCCCTGTCAGTGGCATCCCCCGGCACTAACCTGACCAAGTCGGTCATGCAGGAGCCCACCACCACCACTGCAGAGTCTGGTCGTAGCCCCGCCGCGCAGGCCGCCATAGCGAGCACAGGTCAGGCCAGCGGATTCGCCCTGAACTTTGCCCTTTGCCCTCCACCTTTGAGTTAGGTACACCGCGTCCCTCCCTTCCCAGACGACGAGACGAGGGCCTTTCCCTCCTCCTCCCCCCGCCCCCCCAGCCCCCAGACACTGGCGGGCATCTTTCCAAGTGCCTGACGTAAATTAGTCCTCCAGCTGTTCCATTTCTCTTCCGTGAGGGTTTCCTCCCCTAAGTCCGTTCCTTCCTCACATTTCCAGCCCTCTTCGAGTTTATCTGGTTATTTGGTTATCAGAGAGTAGAAAGTGGGGTGGGGGAGGGGAACTTTCAGGCGCCCACTTGACTACCCACTCCCTAACCTCCATGATTTTTCGCTATTCGGGAGCGCGCACGTCGCCAGGCTTGAGGGCGGGCTGCTGCGGGCGCGCGCGCGTCCCCGGACGGCGCTGCGCGTTGAGGGCGGGGGCGCGCTCAGGGAGTGTGCTCTGCGCGCGCGTTGTAGCCGGTGTCTGCGTCTGTCGGGCTGTAGTCGCAGGTACTCGGTGTGGGACTCGGTTGCGGGCGGTGGGGACCAGAAAGAACAGGTGACGGCAGGAAGGTGGCCGGAGGGTGCCGCCTCTTCTCCTGAGAGAGCCCCCAGCCCGCCCAGACGCCTCCTTTCCCCCCTCCCCACCCCCGCGCGATATTTCCCGTCAGACTGAACCCACCAGGCCCATACCTCGTCTTCCTTTTAGGCCTGTCCAGCCTCAGGCCCTCACCAAGTGTGACTGGCGAAACCTGTATGGGGAAGGAGCGTGGCTCAGAGGGCATTGAACGCTGGACCTGGAGTCAGGGTTCGAATCCCGCCTCTGACACTAGCTGGGTTGACCCCAGGCAATAATACCATATATATATATATAAAATATATATAATAAGACTATCACATCCATCACAGGGTTATTGTGAGAAGCAAATGAGAGATTAGATGTAAAACGAGTTACAAATCTTAAAGTGCTCAACAAATGCAAGTTATTCCCATTTTATGGATGTAGAAATTAGGCTGAAAGAGGCCAAGGGTCTGTGTATTTCGCGCAGTCCCCAGGGTTGTTGTGAAGCTCTGATGAGATCGTGTAATCCTGGCTCCACTTTCTACCACCTTGTGACTTTAGACAAGTCAATAATTTCCATTTGTCCATCTGTTAAAGGATAGGGTTGGACTAGACCTTTTAGATCCCTTCTAGTTTTAAACCTGTGAGCACTTTGGAAACCTTAAAGTGCGATGTAAACACCAGTTGTTAATTATTATTATTATTATTATTAGTTGAGCTGAATGAAATTTTCATTTCAAAGACACCTTTGTGGTACCCTGGAGAGGGACTAGTTATTCTTTTCCTCTTTCTAGAGGATTGCCTACCATTCCCTTTGCTGGATTGTGACATAAGTACACTCCCCTGGGCTCTGCGTGATGTTTCAGTGATTCAGCACATGTCTTTCTTTCCCCTTATCCTTCTACTTTTCATGGCCTTCATGTGGCATGGTGTAAGTGGGCTTACTTTTGTGGCCAACATGGGCCTTATAAGTCAGTCAGTTTGGAACAGCTTATGATGATTTGGTCTTTCCATTGGGTAGCTTTTATCTGATTTCTGTGAGCAGTAGTTAGTACTCCCTTCCCTTTTCATTTGCAAGGCCCACATCAGCTTTATAGTTAGCCCTGAAATGACCTTTGACCATGGAAATAGTGTAGACAGTTCATGCTTTACTTAAGTGGACCTTTCCACAGACCTCTACATAAAGCAATTTTTAACCTAATGTGGTTTTACTACCTGAGTGGGGAGGGGAGGGAGGCAGGAAGGGGCCACTTGGGTCTGTGGGCTGCTAACAGAGAAGTTGAGAGCAGGAGGAAGAATATGTGGATTAGCTGAGTGGTGACATGGACACAGACAGGAGAAGATGGGATATGCCCAGGGCAGGGGCCGACATACAGGGAAGGGTGGAGGACAGGCACTCAGGGATACAATATTGGGTGGACTAACAAAGGTCTCAAGCCAGTCCACTAATCGGCAGGGCAGTGGGGTCTCTCCTTCTTTCACTTGGAAGGTGGTTTTTTTTTTTTTTTTTGTGGTGGTGGGCATTGGAGGCTACAGAGTACTAAGTGAAGGGGCAGGAAGGGCAGAGAGAGTGCAGTACTGTAAAGTTTACATAGGTGTTTTTTTGGAATGTGGACTTCTTTAGAATTCTTTCCAAAGTCAGATTTACCTGAAGTGAGAACTGTCTGTGTAACTTTTTGCCTTCATCTCTGTGCCCTAGCTCAGTGCAAGTTTAACTGAAGCATATTGCATAAATGGGTATTTTACTGTAAAGGAGTTTGCAGACTATAGGCCAATAAACTTGACTTCAATTCTTGTGAAGATTTTAGAATACATCATTAAAGAAATTAGTTGGTAAATATCTAGAAAGGGAACCAATTAGTGATTACAAAGAGCCATCATGGCTTCATCAAGAATAAGATGTGGAAGACTAAACTAATTTCCATTTTGACAGGATTACTAATCTAGTAGATGAAAATTCTGTGGATATAGTTTATCTAGATTTCATCTAAAGTTTTTGATACAGTATCATACTATTCTTGTGGAGAAAGGAAAGATATTGAATGGAATGGATTACACAATCAGATGGATTCAGAATTTGTCGGATCTCTTGACTCAAAGGAGTAGTTGTTAATGGTTCAGTGCCCGAAAGGAGATTTTCAGTACAGTATTCCAGGGATCTGTGCTTGGCTCTGTGTTATTTAATATTTTCCTCAATGACTTGAATTAGGGCATAATTGGTATTCTCATCGAATTTACAGATGACGCTAAGCTAGTCGCGATAGCTGTCACATTGAATGGCAGTGATAAGATCCAAAAGGATCTTGACAGGCCAGAGTATTGGGTTGGAATCTCTTAAGATAAAATGTAGTAGGAATAGATGTGAGGTCTTGTAGTTGGGTGCCAAAAAATCAACTTCACAGGCCATGGCTGTTTAAATAAAGAAAACCAACTACATTTACTCCTTAAAATAAACCAAGAAACATTATTAATTTTAACATCTTTTTTATTTGGTAAAATCTAAATTAACTACTTGACTTTTTAAGAATTTAGAGTGAGAACAAGTTGCTTAGTTAGAAATGTGTAAGTGTAGGTGTTTGTTATAAATGTAGGGTAGTTGAACAAATTGTGAAAGTCCTTTGCATTTGTTTATTATTATATTTCACTATCTTGTTCACTGTCTAAGATGATCTTCTTATGCTAATTTTACTTTACATTCTTTGTGGAGTAGTAGGAATGTTTAGAATATTGAAGGGAAATCAGGTAACACAATACTTGTGAAATGTTTATTTGCCTTGCATAGTGACATTTATTACCTTTTTTGTTTCTAATACATGTTTCACTACTTCTTGTTATTGATACTCTTTACATGTTTACAGTTTGGCTAGGGAAATTTTACTGCTTAGTTTCATTCAACAGCATTGAAAGAGAAACAGGTTTCCCAAGTTACCTTCTTACAAATAAATCTTTGAAAAACGTGTCTGGTCTACCTACTTACAAAAGGGGGAACTGAACTAATATGTTGGTGGTAAACAGCATCTATTTGTCTGGGTGGGATTAAAGGAGTCCCCCTGTTTTTCACTTATGTAGTGGGAATGAATGGCATCTGTAGAATCAGGGACAAGGTAGGCTGTTGGATAAGCAGATGCCTTCAGTAATAATAATACTTAATGTAGCTTACGTTTATTTTTTATTTTTTTTTTTGCTTTTTTTGGTGAGGCAATCAGGGTCAAGTGACTTACCCAGGGTCACACAGCTAGTAAGTATCAAGTGTCTGAGGCCAGATTTGAACTCAGGTACTCCTGACTGTATCCACTGTGCCACCAAGCTTACATTTATTTAACATGTTAAAAAGTCCTTAACACTTTATGTTATCACATTTGATTTTCCCAATAACTCTGTGACATAAGAAGTACAAGTATTATTGACCCAGTTTTGCAAATGAAGAAACCAAGGCTCACTGAGGTTAAGGACTAAGGTTACATAACTAATAAGTAGCAGGGCTGTAACTTCTCAAACCCAGCTCTTCTGATTCATCTTCCTTGAGGACATGGACTGTATCTTAGCCTTTCTTGGTATCTCTGCTACCTACACTCTGTCTAGCGTAGTGCCTGGCACTTAATATTGCATAATAAATTTATTGACTAACTTTCTGTTACAAGTGCCACGATCACCTTTCTTTTGGAAAATTCACTTCAGCATCTCCCCTGAATACTATGATTGTTATGATAAGGGAAGGCACAGTTCTGTTGTTTAAGTGCTACCATGGGAAATACCTATGAAACTTCCTTAATGAATTCTCTCTTTGTCTAGGTCTTAAGATTTAAAGTTGGAAAGGATTTTAGGATTATTTAGTCTCATTCCTCATTTCACAGATTAAATTGAAGCCCAATATGAAAAGTTAGAATGAAACATTGCTTGTCTCTTTCTTTCTATCTTGTACCTTACTAGAAATGATTGGATTATAATTTAGGGCTATTACTTATTTTGAAGTATTAAGAAAATATGTTCATTTTAGATGTTCTTTGTTTACAAAATATGGTTGTCCATGTAGGAACCTGTTAAAAGGCATTCATAATCTATTCCATGGAGTGATCTCTGCCGGATTTATGAAATGGATGCTTGAAATTTTGACAACTCGTTTCGCTTTAACTCCGCCTGCAAGTTGGAACGTAGAATAGAACATCTTTTAGAAGTAAATGGTAAATAGTAAGTAGAAGTCAGTTGTTAAGTAGAAGAAGAGTAGAATTGTATTTCTGTCCTTCCTTGTCTTTGGGAAGCAGTGGAGTATCTGTTCTGAGCAGGCAATGGAGTGTTTTTCTCTTTTGGAAGGTTCTTGTGAGAGGCTAGGAAGGCAAAAAATACAAAGTGCGATGAACTTAGAAAGACCGAGTAGATTCTCATTTTCTGGACTTTTCATAGATAGGGCTGAGGGAGTAAGCATTTATTGCACTCTGGTGTTTTCACATGTGTTAGGCCATTTTTCAATCAGTAAACATTTTTTAACACCAGGGATTGTGCTACAAAGACAACGGTGAAATAGTTCTCACCCTCAAGAGGCTTAGATTTTATTCAGGGGAAACAACATTCACATAAATAAGTATGTGCAGTATATGTACATGTATAAATGTGTGTGTATATATATATGTGTGAATATTTATATATGTGCGTGTGTGTGTGTGTGTGTGTGTGTATATATGATGTATATGTAAATTTGGGAGGGAAAGTATTTGAGACCGGGGGACATCAGGAAAAGTTTCATGTAGAAAGCAATACTTGACTCTGTTATTTTCTTGTGCTTTTGTTGTATTACATTTATGTGACTTATTCCTTTCACTGGAATGCAAACTCCTAGCACAAGTGCCTTTAGTGAATATAGCTAATTTATGGTGTAGAGCTATTAAGTGTTTACTCACTAATAAAAGAAACTATTTCATAGCCAAGAGATCCAAAATTGGTAGGTAGTGAAATAAAAACCGTGGGCCATCTTCACACTGATACACAGGCTGATTAGGGGGCCATATGGGATAGCAGGAGCATGATGCCTAGAGTCAGAAGACCTAGGTTTAGCTAATAGTCTTGTTACTCACTAGCTGTGTGATCTTGTACAAATCCTTTAATCTCTTTGAGCCTGGTTTTGTTCATCAGTAAAGTGGTAATTATACTTACTATACTTATTTATCATACAAAGGAATTATTAATTACATACCCTTGTGTGTAAAATTTTCCATGGTAGTAGAAAATAGACAATGAACAAATACATTGAAATTATCTTTTTTGTGTTGCCTTTGTGTAAGATGATATTTAAACATCAGAAAATGTACTGAATGTATTTTGCAAGGATCTCAAAAACTGTATAGAATGTGAGGTTTGCTGTGCTTGACAAAAATTTCTTTATTTTTCCTTGCAGAGTGGTGTTGCAGGTTAAGCTAAAATGTCCCCTGAAGTAGCCTTGAACAGAATTTCTCCATTGCTTTCTCCATTTATATCCAGTGTGGTCAGAAATGGAAAAGTAGGACTGGATGCTACAAACTGTTTGAGGATAACTGACCTGAAGTCTGGGTATGTATCAGAAGTAGTTAAACCTAGGGTCAAGAAGTCCCTCTCAACTTTTCTGAAGGGTACATATATGTGGCAGAAAGTCATTCTGTTATAAACATTTATTGATGCACTTAGCTTTGATGCAGTTTTTGATATTTGATTTTTGAGATTCTTCCATTTGTGTTTTAGACCACAGTGTTGTCAGATTTTAATTTATTTTGCTTATTTTTATATCATATGCAGTGGGGTAGGAGATAATTAAGCATGGCTTTCATTAATGTGTGGATTTTCTCCTCAGGTCATAGATTTAGTGTTAGAAGAGAGCCCAGATAGAAGTCATCTGGTTTTACCTATAGAAGAGGAAACTGATTTAGCGAGATTAAGAGTTTACTACCTGAATGACTTCAGGGAAGGTCACATAGGTTGAGTAAGTAGAGAGCAGGAATTTGAACCTAGAGGCTCCTGATGTCAAATCTGATGCACTTTCCCCTAGGCCAGAAGTTGGCAAACTGTGACCTGTGACCTATATCTTGCTGCTTGTTTTTGTATGACCCATGAACTAAGAGTGATTTTTACATTTTCAAATAAAATTTTATCATAACACAGGCATGTTTGTTTGTTTACGTATTGTCTGTGCTTACATTACAAAGGCAGAGTTGAATAATTGTAACAGACTACATATGACATTGTCACCACTTTGCACTGCTGCTTTGAGTACTATAAATATCAGTGACACAGTTCACTCAGTTAGTTATCAAGCATTTATTATTTGCCTGTTATGTGCCAGGTACTGTGCTAAATGCTAGGAATACAAGAGAAGCGAAAACAGTCCTTGCTCTCAAGGAGGTCATACTCTAATGTGGGAGACCATAAGCAAACAAACATATACAAACAAGCTATATTCAGGATAAACAGGAAATAATTAAGAGGGGTTGGGACAGGCTTCCTATAGTAGGTAGGATTTCAGTTGGGTCTTGAAGGAAAACAGTAAAGCTAGGAAGTGGAGATGAGGAGGGAGAGCATTTCAGGCATGGGGGACAGCCAGAGAACATGCCCAGAGCAGAGAGATGGAGTGGCTTGTTCAGGGAACAGCCAGGAGGCCAGTGTCATTGGATCATAGAATATGTGGGATAGGGTAGGGGTGGCATGAGGTGGTATAAGGTATAAAAAGACCAGAATGGGTTTATGTGGGGTAACTTATGAAGGACTTTGAATGCCAAATAAAGGATTTTATATCTGATCCTGGAGGTGATAGGGAGCCACTGGAGTTTTTGAGTAGGGAGTAACATGGTTGGACCTATGCTTTAGGAAATTACTTTGGCAGCAGAATAGAACGTGGTTTGGAATGAAGGGTGGAGATTGTGGCAAGCAGATCAATCAGCAGGCTATTGCAAAGATCCAGGCATGAGGAAATGAGGATCTATAATTGGGTGGTGGCAGTGTCAAAGGAGAAAAGGGGGTATATTTGAGAGATGTTACAAAGGTGAAATTGACAGTCTAGGCAACAGATTGGCTTTAGAGGCATCTAGGTGGAGCAGTGGATAGAGCCCCTGGCCTGGAGTCAAGAAGACCTTTGTTCAAATCTGACTCTGACACTTACTGGCTGTATTACTCTGGGCAAGTTACTTAACTTGTTTGTCTCAGTTTCCTCATCTGTAAAATGAGGATAATAACAGCATGTACTTCCCAGGGTTAGTGGGAATCAAATGAGGGTCAAATGAGATAATAATTGTAAAGCATTTAGCATAGCATCTGGTACATAGTAAGCACTATAGAAATGTTAGATATTATTATTATTATTTTTATTAAGGGGTGATATTGAAGTTTCAGTTTTAAGAAACTTCAAAGATAGTGGTGGCCTTGATAGTAATAGGAAAGTTTGGAAGGGGGAATAGTTTAGGAGAAAAGACAATAAGCTTAGTTTTGGACATGTTGAACTTAAGGTGTTTAATGGACATCCTATTTGAGATACCTGAAATGCAGTTGGAGATATAAAACTGGAGGTCAGCAGAAAGGTTGGGCTGCATAAGTAGATTTGAGAATCATCAGCATAGAGATGATAGTTGAATCCATGGGAGCTGACAACATCATCAAGCAAAGTAATACAGAGAGAAAAGAGAAGAGGGCCCAAGTTGGAGCCCTCCAGGACACCCAGATTAGTGGGCATGACCTGGATGAAGATCCTGCAAAGGAGACTGAGAAGGAGTGGTCTGATAGGTAGAAAGAGAATGAGGAGAGAGGTGTCTTGAAAACGCAGTGAGAAGACAGTATTAAGGGGAAAAGGGTGATCGATAGTGTCAGAGGCTGCACAGAGGTTAAGAAGAATGGGTATTGAGAAAAGGCCACTGGATTTGGCAATTAGGAACATTGATAACTTTGGAGAGGATGGTTTTGTTGGAATGATAAGATCAGAAGCTAGATTGTAGGGGGTTAAGAAGAGAGTGAGAGGACAAAGAGTGGTGGCACCTATTGGACATGGCTTTCTCAAGGAGTTGAGCCACAAAGGGCAGAAGAAATATAGGACAGTAGTTTGTGGGATGGAAGAATCAAGTGAGAGTTTTTTGAAGACAGGAGAGACTTGGGCATGTTTATAGGCAGCAGGAAAGGAGCCAATAGACAGGGAGAGATTGTAGCTAATTGAGAAAGTGGGGATAGCAGAGGAGGCATTCTCTTGTAGGAAATGATATGGAATGGGATTGCTTGTCTAGGTAGAAGAGTTTTCCTTGGCATGGAGTAAGGCCACCTCTAGTAAGACAGAAGTGAAGAAGGAGATAGTGGCAGAAAGCATATGACTGATATCAGAAGAAAAAGATAGGAAAAATAGGGAAAAAGGCCATGGCAAATGGCTTCAGTTTTTTTTTTTTTCTGTTAAATATAAAGACAAATTTCTCAGCTGAGAGGGTGGGAAATAGAGAGAGCCTTGGGAGGCTTGAGGAGGACTGAAAAAGTTTGGAAAACTTGCTGTGGAGAATGCAATAGTGAGTAATAAGGGATGTATAGTAGGATTGCCTAGCAGCAGTGAGGACCTACTTGAGGTTGTGTAAAATAAATTTGTAGTGGTCCCAGTCAGAATGGTTGTGTGATTTTTCTCTGCTTTTGTTTAGTACTGTGTGTGTGGGAGAGAAGGCAGTGGATGATAGGAATGATCAAGGCTGAGTTTTGGCAGGGCACAATTGGCCATAGGATAAAGGGTCCAGGGACTCAAGAAAAGTTGAATTGGTTCACCAGGAGATCAAGATGGGAAAAGGAACATATCCGAGAAGATAACTATAAAAAGAGGGAGGTAATAGTAGAAGATACCTAGAAAAAAAAGGAGAAAGCTGATAGATTATGGTCAGGTAAGGGGATTTCAGAATTTTTGAATTTGGAGGTGGTGTATTTGTGAATTGTGGCAAGAATAAGGGTATGACCATCTTTGTGTGTGGCTGAGGTAATGTGGAGAAATGTTTCTTGGGAAGTTAAGTAGATTGAGGAACTCAATAACTCAAGTGTTAATATGTATATTGAAGTCTCCTAGTATGAGGACAGTAGTTGGGGAGGAGAGAAAGATTGTGAGCCAGGTACTGAATTTGTTGAAGAAGGAAGGGGATATGTCTTTTAAGTCTTTACACAACATCTACCAGGATTTTGATTGACTGGAAGATGTGGATTTTATGAGACTCAAAAGAAGACAGGTTACTGAGTGATGGAATGGAGCTAGGGGGAGAACCTGGAAGTGGCAGTGGGGAGCAAGGAGTATTTCAGTGCCCTACCCTTGACCAGTGACCTAGGGGAATGAGTGGAAATTCAGCCAGTACTGGAAGGAGTGGCTCAGAGGTTGTGACATGAGAGGGGAGCCAGGGTCTTACTGATTGCAAGAAGATAAAAGGAGTGGGAGAGTTAAAAGTTTAAGATGAAGGTAAGTTTGTTACCTATGGAGCAGGCATTTTAGAGGGCACATTGGTGGGCTGGATAGCATTTGGTTGGGACTTTGAGGTGGAGGGTTGAGGGGAATGGGAATAAGGAATCGATTGGAGGGGAATGGGGTTTAGATAATGATCTATAGGGGTTCAAAATCAATGGAATGTCTAGAGTATAAACAGGTATGAGTGTGTTAATCATTAAGGGGAAAGCACCTCTCCTTTTCCTAGAGGAACTTATTGATCAGGCAGGAGACACCCACAGCATGAGATGGAAGTTGAACCTATGCAGCAGGAGATGGAAGTCTTGCTCCCCGTTGTTCAATCAGATATTCATATTGGGTGGAAAATGAGGAAGCAGGAGGTTGAAATCATCTGGAGCAAGGGTGGGAGATGGAAGTCATACTGGTGCAGATGGTAGTCCTGCCCTGACCTGGGCTGCCTTACCTCTTCTTCAACTCAGAAGATGGAAGGTGTGAAGTTAGATGAAAAGTCATATCTTACTTCCCCTCTCTTTGTCTGGAAGATGGAGATGAAGGAGACCCAGCAGGAAGTGAAGTCATATCCTGGGAGGTGAAGTGGGGTTGGTGCAGATTGTCTTTTTTATAACTTGACAGCATTTTGAACACAGAATGACTTTAAAAGTTAGCTTTTGCTTCAGACTTGATAATGTTTCTTAATTATTTCAACCTTAAATTACAAGGCAGAACTGCACTTTTATGTGAAATTTATACTGTGGCAAAGTCAATTCCAGGACCACTAACATTATTTGAATCACCAGTAATGTCAAGATGCTTTATAAACTTCCTGTGCTGTCAGAAGTTTAAAAAGAAGTGAGACCTTCATTGCCACACAGATTTACAGAAGATATATTTTCTGAGCTCCAGCTACAGTTCCACCAGTGTTTTTTGGATCTTGATGCAAGTGCAAAAGAAATTTCCATAATTCAAAATTCATTTAATTATGTATTTAAGGAACTTCGACCTAATCTTCAATCGGAAGTCATTACTTTCAGTGTTACGGCATACTAAAAGGGAAATATCAAGAGAAGAATCTAATAGAATTCTACCAATGTCTTATATCTATGTGATTCCTTCACTTCTGGGTTTACTTATGCTTATCACAAAGTATTCTAAACAATGAATGTGCTCAATTAAAATCATATGCTTGTGGGTTGATATCAATATTTATCAATATGCCTCACTGTTTGAACAGACATTTTCAAAACTGAAATACGTAAAATCTTATTATAGATCAGCATTAACAGATGAACATTTGCAATCAATTTTGATGAGAGCACTAACTTTGAACTTCAACTAAATGAAATGTTATCCTCCCAAAAAAGAATTTTTTTCTATTTAGTAGACCTGTATTACAAAAAAAAATTTACTCAGTTATATTATTATTGCATTTTGAATTTCATCAATAAAAGATTTGTGGAAATTTGCTTTCTCTCTTATTTTATAAGTTCCTACATAATACTCTTGATTTTGCCTCTTAGCATGCAAAGCATAAAGTATTTACTGTCTGGCCCCTCACAAAAAAAGTTTGCTGAACTCTACATTAGATATGTTGCCTCCTCTTCCATTCTGGTTCAATCAAGTAGACACTATAGCTGTTGAATTTTTAGACTTGTAGTGCCTTGTTTTGATGACTAATCCTGATGTGAGATATTTAGGCATCCAGATTATGTTAAAAGGGTATACTTGCCCCTAGCACCTGGCCTGTACTGGAAGGAGTGACTAGAGAGGTTGTGTCATCAGAGGGGAGTCGGGTCTTAATGATTGCAAGAAGATAAAAGGAGTAGGAGAGTTAAAAGTTTAAGATGAAAGTAAGTTTGTTACCTATGGAGCAGGCATTTTAGAGGGCACATTGGTGGGCTGGATAGCATTTGGTTGGGACTTTGAGGTGGAGGGTTGAGGGGAATGGGAATAAAGAATCGATTGGAGGGGAATGGGGTTTAGATAATAGGGGTGCATCCTTTTTTTTCTCTTCTCTGTACTCTTGTCATACCGACTTCCTCTTCTTCTCTTACACATGTTCTCTGTTTTAATAATAATAGTTAATATTTGCCTAGTACTTTATGGTTTGCAAAGTGCTTTACATATGTTATCTCAATTTATTGTTACAATAACCCTATGAGGGAGATGCTGTTATTATCTCTATTTTATACTCAAGAAAACTGATTTTATGAGGTAGGGTATCTCAGGAAGATTTCAGATCAGGCCTTTCTGACTCCATGTCCTGTACTCTATCCACTATGCTTCCCAGTTCCCTAATTCAGCTAAACACTTGGGTATAGTATTTCTTTGGTACTAAGACTATTAACTATTAAGTCATTTGGACGACTCTGTGGAGTAGTAGTAGAATAAAATAATTGTTGAAGATCTAGAAGCACCTACTTTTGATAACAAGGAAAAAAAAGACCATTAGTAGAGGTGATGGGAAAGAAGCTTTAAAGCCAATGTTGCCAGTTTTCCAATTGTAAGAGAGTTCTTTCATTCATTAGTTTCGCAGATATAAAAACATGCTCACAGCAGTTGCTGTGGGCAGTGGGAAGAGCCTAGGACTTGGAGTTTGAACACTTGGGTTTGGGGCTTTCATCTTCCCCTTACTATGTGGCTTTGGAAAGCACCCTTATCCTCTCAGGGTCTAAGAATACTTTTCCTTTATCATAGTTGTTCTGTAGTTGTCATCAGAAACTTATGCAGAAAGGGTATTTTGCAGTTATTCTTGCTAGCAATTCTTGTGAATAGATGTGATATAGTGATATGCTTATAACAAGTGTGTCTTAGTGTGGTATTTCAGTTTTGATTTTTGTCATTCAGGGATCTGTATTATAATTGCCTTTTTTTTTTTAAAGTTCCAAGAATAAAGAGAGTATTATAAGTAGTCCATAGGTGTTATCTATGTGATTCCTTCACTTGTGGCTTCACTTTGTGTTTCTTATCTTCCTGCTTGCCTTTATGCTTTTCTTACCACTTCTATTTCTTTTGTAGTACTTTCTTCTGAGTATGTATTAGGGTTTTATGTAATGTTCTACTCATTCTTCCATGTACTTCCTTCACCGAAGTAATAGTGATTATGACTTTTCTTTGTATACCCCTCTGTTCTTTGAAATAAGATTCAATATTAAGTAGGAACAGGGCCTAGAAGTTGTGCCTTTGTTTCTAATTTACTACTCAAATATATTTGAGGGTTACAGCTCACTTTGCAGTGTTAAACTGCTGTAGATTTGCTTATTATGAACTTAGAAATTTGTTCTCATTTTTGGTTAGCCATTGAGGGACCTAGACTTCCTGTATACTCAATTTTGAATGGAAGTAAGGGTAAAGTAATTTAAGGATAGAGCATTGAAGTCAGAAGACTTGGGTTCAGTGGCATAACCAAGTAATGTAGCTTCTTTCTTGAAGAATGTGCTTTTGGACAGTTGGTGACTCAGTGGATAAAATACTGAACTTAAGAGTTAGAAAGACCTGAGTTCCAATCCTGCCTCGTACATTTACTAGCTGTGTGATTCTGGGCTAATCAGCCATTTTTTGCTTTTGTTTCCTCATCTGTAAGATGGGAATAATAATAGCACCTCCCTCTGAAGGTTATTATTAGGCTCAAATGAAATAATACTTGTAAAGTACTTTACAAATCTTAATGCAAGTTATTGTTGTTTTAGTCTTTTTTTATTTAGTATTTTTTCCCAGTTATATATAAAAAAGAATTTTTAACATTCGTTTTTAAAACCTTGAGTTCCAAATTCTCTTCCTTCCTCCCTCTGTACCCCACCCACAATTCCGAAGGCCAGTGATTTGATATAGGTTGTACATATGTAGTCATATAAAACATTTCCATAATAGTCATGTTGTAAAAGAAAACATAGACAAAAAAGAAGTATGTTTCAATCTGTATTCAGATACCATCAGTTCTTTATCTGGGGATGGATTGCATTTTTCATCCTAAGTCCTTCAGAGTTGCCTTGGATCATTGTATTGCTGAGAATAGCTAAGTCATTCATAGCTGGTCATCGCACAATATTGCTGTTATTTTGTACATAGTATATTTCACTTTGCATCAGCTCATGTAAGTTTTTGGGCATCCTACTCATCATTTCTTACAGCACGATAGTATTTCATCATAATCACATATCACAATTTGTTCAATCATTCCCCGGTTGATGGGTATCCCCTTAGTTTTCAATTCTTTGCCACCAGAAAAAAGCTGCTATAAACATTTTTGTACATGTAAGCCCTTTTCCTTTTTGTTTTTTATTTTTTGGAATGCAGACCTAGTAGTAGTATTCCTACGTCAAAGGATATGCATGGTTTTGTAGCCCTTTGGGTATAGTTCCAAATTGTTCTTCAGAATGGTTGAATCAGTTCACAACTCCACCTACAGTGTATTAATGTTTCATTTTTCCCACATCCCCTCCAACATTGGTCATTTTCCTTTTCTGTCTTATTAGCTAGTTTAATAGGTGTGAAGTAGTACCTCAGAATTGTATTAATTTGCATTTCTCCAATCAGTAGTGGTTTAGAGCATTTTTTTCATATGGCTATAGATAACTTTGATTATTTCATCTGAAAACTGTTCATATCTTTTGATCATTTATCAACTGGGGAATGTCTCTTATTTTTATAAATTTAACTCTGTTCTCTATATGTCTGAGAAATGAGGCCTTTATCAGAGAAGCAAGTTGTTGTTGTTGTTGTTGTTGTTGTTGTTATTATTACCTGAACTGACAGAATTTCCAGATTTGGATCAAGATGTAAACAGGAGGTTTCAGTGAACCATTAGTTTCTGTCTTGCTGCTATTTAACTACAGTATTTTTGTATCAGTCATTTAATATTTGCCTTAGTTTTGTCATCTCTAAAATGGAAATAGAAATAACTTTTACTAGGATAATCTTAGATATCATATTTGTTTCTGTGTACTGTTTTTTAAAAAAATTCATTAAAATTCTTTTAGAAATAATTCATTTTGACTTCTCAGCACCTATAGTTTAAATTTAAATTGCTCAAATTTCCACAGTGGGCCATTGCCAGAGTTAGGAATAGAATTCAGACTGTCTGATTAATGCTCAGTTCTCCCTTTGAACATTTCTCTTTCCTTCAGTGCTAATATTTAAAATCATTATTCATAATGTTATATGTCCTGCAGAATCTACTGTATAATTTGTGACTGTAATGTCAATATATATTTCACTTGATCATCTCATCAGTTTCCATGGATTCAACTATCATCTCTATGTTGATGATTCTCAAATCTGCCTATCTTGCTGCAACATCTCCTGCTGACCTTCCAGGTTGTCTTAGGCTTGAAATTTGTTTCACTCTGTCTTTTTATGGATTCTGCTGCTCCAAAATTTCTTTAGAGTCATATTTTAAAGGTATTTGGAAGGGTTTAGGGGAGAGCTAAGGCGAGTCCCTGCCTTTACTCCGCCATCTTGGCTCCACCTTACTCCTCCCAACTTCTTTACCAGCCTCCAGTCTTGCATCTCCAACTACTTTTTAGACATCTAGACTGGATGTCCAATAGACATCTTAAACTCAACATGTCTTCTTCTTATCTTTCCCCCTAAATTCTCCCCCCTTCTAAACTTCCCTATTACTGCCGTCTTTCCCAGTCTTGAAACTTAGGTGCCATCCTTCATGCCTCACTCTCTCCCTCTCAACTACTTTATCCAATCTGTTGCCAAAGCCTGTTGATTTTACCTTTATCTTGAATATGCCGCCTTCTCTCTTGATGTTGTTACCACCCCAGTGTGGACCCTCTTCTGTTCACTCCTTGACTGTTGCAATAGCCTGCTGGTTGGACTGCCTATCACAGGTTTCTCTAGCTCATCCTTCTCTAAGCCATCGAAATGATTTTCCTAAAGTTAAGGTTTGACCCTGTTGCCCCTCTGCTGAGTAAACACCTGTATCTCCTTGTCACCTCAAGAATCAAATATAAAATCCTCTGTTTTATGTTCAAAACCCTTTATAACCTAGCCTTACCACACAATCTTTTTAGACTCCTTCACCTTACCCTCTTCCCCCCACATACTCTTCTATCTAGTGATACTGGCTTCCTTGCTGTTCCTTGAAGGAGATACTCCATCTCCTACTTCCAGGCATTTTCACTCTCTGCTCCTCATGCTTGGAATTCTCTCTCTTCTCATCTCTGTCTGCTAGTTTCCCTGGCTTTCTTTAAATTCTACCTAAAATTAAATCTTCTACAAGAAACTTTTCCCCAAATTTTAATGCTTTCCTTTGTTGATTATTTTCTTTTTATCCTGTATATCACTTATTTGTACCTAGTTTTCATGCTGTCTCTCCTATTAGATTGTGAGTTCCTTGAGGATAGGGACTGTCTTTTGCCTTTCTTAGTACCCCTGTATCCTTAGTATCTTAGTGTCCCTTAGTTAATGCTTAATACAGTGCCTGGCACACAGTAGGTACTTAATAAATTTTATTGACTGATTATTAAATACCTACTGTGCATTACTGTTTTAGGCATTTGTTATACAAATACAGTGAATGAAATAATTCCTCTCATAAGGAGCTTACATTCTAATGGGGGAGACAACAAGAGCGTGTGTGTGTATGTGTGTGTGTGTGTGTGTGTACAGTATTAATACAGTGAATAAGTACAAATAAATACAAAGTAGTTAAATACAAGCTGATTTGAGAGAGAGGGCGTCAGTAGTTGGGGGCATCAGGAAAGTCTTCTTGTAGAAGGTGGTATTTGAGCAGTTTCTTAAAGAAAGGGATTCTAGAAATTGATGAGAATGAAGAGTATGTTCTGGGCATGGTGGTGGTGGTGGTGGAGGGGTATTGCTATTACACAGGCAGGAGATGGGATGTGGAGTGTCATGTGAGGAACCAAGAATAGGCCACTTTGGCTGGACCAGAATGTGAGAGGAAGAATAATGTACAATGATGTTAGAAAGATATTGGAGAAAGGTTGTGAAGAAAGGGTTTTAGAAACTAAACAGGAATTTATATTGATTTTAGAAGTAATAAGATAACGCTGGAGTTAATTGAATAGAGGAGTGACATGGTCAGATATATGCTTTAGGGAAGTCAATTTGGTAGCTGTAAAGAGAGTGGACCAAAGTAGAGAGAAACTTGAGACAAGGAGACTAATTATAAGACTGTTAGAATAATCTACGTTAGAGGTGATGGGGGTCTGAACTGAGGTACTTGCTGTAGGAGAAGAGAGAAGGGGTCAAATGGGACAGATGTTGTGAAGGTTTAGTGCAAGTTTAAAGCAAGATTTAGTGACTGATTGGATATGTTGGGTGAGGTAGAGTGAGGAGTTGAGGAAAATGCCATAGTTATAAATCTGGGAGACTGAAAGGATGGTGTCTTTGATAGAATTATAGATGTTTGGAAGAGGGTGGATTTGCAGGGAAAGCTAATGAGTTCTATTTAGGACGTATTAAATTTGAGATGTCTCCAGGACATCCAGTTTAAAATGTCTAATTGGCAATTGGTGCTGCTCAATTAATCATATATTATGACACTAGAGTCACACTTTGTAATATATTTTAGTGCAGAAATTAAAGGTTTTGAAGAACCTCAGATAAAAGAGACACATACTAGTCAAGAGTTAGTCAAGGTCTGAGTATCTCTGCTCTTTATCAAAAAGAAATAGACATGTGGTCCATTTGTATGTCTTTCTTCTCATGATGTGAGGTCAAAAATTGGAAGCTTATGTGAAGGGTGCTTTCTTGGTTTTAGGTTCAGGATAATTTTGACTTTTGGCTGGGGTATTTTTGCTTAAGATAGTGTTAATCTGCTTTAAATTCAAGTTTATATAAATCTACTTTCACAGTTTTTTTTCTCATTTTTTATTGTTTTTTTCTTTTTTTTATTAATTTATTTTGATTTATCAACAATCACTTCCATAAGCTTTTGAGTTTTAAATTTTTCTCCTCCTCCTCTTTTCCAAACTCCTTCCCCAAGATAGCACACAATCTGATAGGCTATGCATGTACATTTTTTTTTTTCAGCCAAAGACAAAGTTTATTAGAATATCTGTCTGTCATATTAGCCAGACTCTTAAGAAGTCTAAACATTAGTGAGCTGTTGGCTAGATTTTAAGAATTTGAGCACCTTAATGCATATACATTCTTTTTTTAAAATTAATTTATTTTGATTTATCAACAATCACTTCCATATGCTTTTGAGTTTTAAATTTTTCTCCCCCTTCCTCCCTACCACCCTCCCCAAGATGGCGCACAATCTGATATAGGCTATACATATACATTCTTTTTTTTTTTTTTTTTTTTTTTTTTTTTTGGGTAAGGCAGTTGGGGATAGGCGACTTGCCCAAGGTCACACAGCTAGTACGTGTCAAGTGTTTGGTCTGAGGCCGAATTTGAACTCAGGTCCTCCTGACTTCAGGGCCGGTGCTCTATCCACTGTGCCACCTAGCTGCCCCCATATACATTCTTATTAAACATATTTTCACATTAGTAATGTTGTAAGGAAGAATTAGAACCAATAGAAGGAACCACAAGAAGGAGGAAACGAAACAAAACAGAAGAAAAAAAAAGAGCAAATAGTATGCTTCGGTCTGCATTCAAACTCCACAGTTCTTTCTTTGGATGTGGATAGCATTTTCCATCTTGAAATTTTTGGAGATGTCTTAGATCCTTGCATTGCTGAGAAGGGCTAACTAAGTCTATCAAAGTTAGTCATTGCAAAATGTTGCTGTTACTGTGTACAGTGTTCTCTTGGTTCTGCTCACTTCACTCAGCATCAGTCCATACAAGCCCTTCCGGGTTTTTCTGAAGTCTGCCTGCTCTTTATTTCTTATAGCACAGTAGTATTCCATCACATTCATATACCACAACTTGCTCAGCCATTCCCCAGTTGATGGGCATTCCTCAATTTTCAATTCTTTGCCACCACAAAAAGAGCTGCTATAAATATTTTTGTACATGTGGGTCCTTTTCCCTTTTTTGTGATCTTTTTGGGATACAGTCCTAGAAGTGCTCTTACTGAGTCAAAGAGTATATACATTTTTATAGCCCTCACAAAGTTTTTTGATGAATAATATAGCACCTGTGAAGTTTCATCACAGTGTGTTAAAGAAGTACCCTCTTAAGTTCACTGTATTGGATTTCACTTGGTTTCACAATGTGTTATAATTTTGGCAGTTCAGTCATGACAAATTTACTTGGTTTATGCCTCTAGGTGGAGTGTATGCTGGGATTTAATAGTGATGATTTCTGCATTTCAGGGAGCTGTGCCAAGAGCCTACAGAATGTGTAGTAGCATCTTTGCTCCAGGTTATTCTGATCACAAGTATAGTGCCATCTGCAAGATGCTGTACTTTGCCATTATAAGTGATACTTATAATCTGGAAGATGTCTAAAATGTCTTCAGCATTTTGGAATTATGCCTGGAAATATATAACTTTTTAATAGTGGGAGAAGAGCAGAGGTCTGTCTGCAACCTGTTGTAGCTAAACCTTAATAAGCTCTTTTTAACATGTCCTGGTGATTCAACCCTACTGGCAAATGGCAGACTTCTCTTTCTAGGGCATCTGCTATGGCATCTCACCTGCCCACACCTACCTGTTGAATTTTCTACTCATGTTCTGCATTTCATTACTGAGTTAAAAATGGATTCTTAATTCAGATACTTTGTTCCATTGTTCCTATTGATTGCTGGTTAGATATAGTCACTTAAAAACATGAATATACAAAGAGTTTTGAAGACTTTTGTGGCTAATGTCATTTTGGACAAACAATGGCGTTTAGCTAGCTGGCTAAATTTTTGCCATCTCATGTTATGAGAGGAGAGGTGGCAGGTTACTTTAGATCGAAGGCAACTCTTAAGGATTTAGGGTTTTAAAATTTTACTGCTTATTTTTTTCAGCTTTTTTTAAAAATTAATTTTGTTTTCAATTTCAAATTTTTTCCTTCCTTTCATCCCTTCCCTCATCCATTAAGAAGGCAAGGAATATGATACCCATTATACATAGGAAGTCATGCAAACGTATTTCTGCATTAGTCATGTTCTGAGGGAAAAAAAACAAGAAAAGTAAAGGGAAAAAACATGCCTCAGTCTATAGTCTGAGTTTATCAGTTCTCTAGCTGGAGGTGGATAGCATTTTTCATCATGAGTCTTTTGGAGTTGTGATGGATTATTGTATTGATTAGAGTAGCTAAATATTTTACAGTTGATTCTCTTTACAATATCGCTGTTACTATGTACTCCTGTTGTGCTCTTGGTTCTGCTTATGTCATTTAGCATCAGTTCCTTTAAGTCTTCACAGGTTTTTCTGAAACCATCTCTTTCATCATTTCTTATAGCACAATAATTTTACTGCTTATAAATATTAATTAAAATTATTAATAATTTTACTTCCATCAAAAGTGGTAACAAAGATAGAACAAAAATAAAAGTCATTCATTTATACAATACGTTGATAATAGCTGACATATATAAAACACTTAAGGTTTGCAAAGTATAGTGTGTACCTTATCTCATTTGATCCTAATTCTGTGAGAAAAGAACTACATGCATTGGAAGATTTATGTGATTAGTCCATATTCATACAACTAGTTAGTGTCATATTTGGATCTAGGTGTTTCCTAGTTCTAAGTCTAATGATCATTTATTTTCATAGTCCTTTTCCATGTTGCCTATTATATTTTAACTTATTCCCTGCTTCCTGATTCTTTTTCTGCCCTCAAACATGTATAAATCTCCCTTACTTGAAAAAATAGTGACTTGACCTGACTATCCCTTGTAAGTACTCTATTTCTCCCTTCTTTCATAGCCAGATTTTTTTTTTTAGGCAGTTGGGGTTAAGTGACTTGCCCAGGGTCACTCAGCTAGTAAGTGTACAGCCAGATTTCTTAAAACCTCTATTTTCTCCTCTTACTTCAGGGACCAACTCATGTAAAATCTTTTCCATGAAGTCTTTCATCATTCAGCCAGCTGAAAATTATGTCTCCTTTTTCATATTTTGCTGAAGCACCTTTTTATTGATTGCTTCTTTGCCACATTTTACCCTTTCATATTTATTTGTGTACATGTCTTGGCCTCCTATTGGAGTATAAACTTTTTGAGAGCAGAGACTATGACATTTTTAAAACTTTGTATCCCTGCAGCCTAGCATAGTGCCTTGAACACAATAGGCACTTAATTGATGTTTGTTGAATTGAATTTGTTGAATAAATGAATGAATGTAACTGTGATGGTATATCAATCAAAGTACCAAAAAATTATTTTGTAGGGTTAGAAAAAATAATAACAAGATTCATTTGGAAGGACAAAAGGTCCAGAATATCAAGGGAACTAAGGAAAAGAAATTCAGGGGAAGGTGGCCTAGTCATAGCAGATCTTAAATTGTATTATAAAGCAGCAATCATCAAAACTACTTAGTACTGGCTAAGAAATAGAGTGGTGGATCAGTGGGATAGGTTAGGTATGCAATACATAGTAGTTACTGACTATTAATCTACTATTTGATAAACCCAAAGACTCCAGCTTCTGGGATAAGAACTCACTATTTGACAAAAACTACTGGGTAAATTGAAAAAGAATATGGCAGAAACTAGGCATAGACCAAAATCTCACACCATATACCAAAATAAAGTCAAAATGGGTCCATGATTTAGATATAAAGGCTGATACTGTAAGCATACTGGGAGAGCAAGGAATAGTTTACCTGTCAGATTTATGGAGAACAGAAGAATTTATGACCAAACAAGACATAGAGAACATTATGAAATGCAAAATGGATAATTTTGATTACATTAAATTAAAAAGTTTTTGTACAAACAAAGTCAATGCAACCAAGATTAGGAAGGAAGTAGAAAACTAGGAATTTTTATAACCAGTGTCTCTGATAAGAGCCTCATTTCTAAAATATATAGAGAATTAAATCAAATTTATAAGAATACAAGTCATTCCTCAGTTGATAAATGGTCAAAGGATATGAACAGGCAGTTTTCAGATGAAGAAATTAAAGCCATCTATAGTCATATGAAAAAATGCTCTAAATCACTATTGATTAGAGAAATGCAAATCAAAACAGTGCTGAGGTACCACATGACACCTATCCGATTGGCTAAGTTGACAGAACAGGAAAAGATAAATGTTGGAGAAGATGTGGGAAAATTGGAACACTAATGCATTGTTGGTGAAGGTGTGAAATGATGTAACCATTTTGGAGAGCAATTTGGAGCTGTGCCCAAAGGGCTATAAAAATGTGCATACCCTTAGACCCAGCAATAGCACTTCTAGGGCTGTATCCCAAAGAAATCATAAAAATGGGAAAAGGACCCACATGTACAAAAATATTTATAGCAGTTCTTTCTGTGGTGGCAAAGAATTGGAAATTGAAGGGATGCCCATCAATTGGGGAATGGCTGAACCAGTTGTAGTATATGGAATATTATTGTGCTGTAAGAAGTGATGAGCAAGCAGACTTCAGAAAAACCTGGAAGGACTTGTATGGACTGATACTGAGTGAAGTGAGCAGAACCAGGAGAACACTGTACACAGTAATAGCAACGTTGTGCGATAACTAACTTTGATAGACTTAGCTCATCTCAGCAATGCAAGGATCTAAGACATCTCCAAAAGTCTCAAGGTGGAAAATGCTATCCACATCCAAAGAAAGAACTATGGAGTTTGAATGCAGATCAAAGCATACTATTTGCTCTTTTTTTTCTTCTGTTTTGTTTTGTTTCATCTTTCTTGTAGTTCCTCCTATTGGTTCTAATTATTCCTTGCAACATGACTAATGTGAAAATGTTTAATAGGAGTGTGTATGTATAGCCTATATCAGATTGTGCGCCATCTTGGGGAAGGAGGTGGGAAAAGAGGGGGAGAAAAATTTAAAACTCAAAAACTTAAGAAGTGATTGTTGAAAACTAAAATTAAATTAATAAAAAATAAGTAAAATGAGAAAAAATTTTAAAAAAAGAAATTGTGATGGTATAGATGGTGATAATAAGAAATAATATGAAGAGGCAGTATGGTACAGTTCAAAGAATGCTGGAATTGGAGTCAGAGGCACTGAGTTGGAATCCTGGCTCTGCCACTTGCTACCTGTGACTTTGGGCCAATCATACAAACTCTCTGGGCCTCACCTTCCTTATCTGTTAAGTAAGAGATTTGGACTGGATGGGCTCTGATGTCCTTTCCTGTTCTAAGTCTTTGATCTGTTCTTAATCGGTAGTACCTACTTTGGATAGCTTGTGTGAATCTTTGCATTCTAGTACAGTGGTTTTCAGATGCAATGGTATTTGAAATAATGGAAACCAGAACCTCAGCCAAAACCCCTCCCCCAAAACAAATGTTTATGATTATTTTTAAGGTTATTCATTGTTCTGTGAAAGTACACACATCTTGGGGCAGCTAGGTAGTGCAGTGGATAGAGCGCTGGCCCTGGATTCAGGAGGACCTGAGTTCAAATCCAGCCTCAGACACATAACACTTACTAGCTGTGTGACCCTGGGCAAGTCATTAACCCCATTGCCTAGCCAAAAAAAAAAGTACACATGTCTTATTTAATTTGAATATCTTCGGTGTAAAATTATAAGTAAACTATCATGATATAGAAATTGGAGACTGTGGAGTAGAATCTAGGGCTTTAAAGCTATCTGTCCCAGCACTGATAAGGAGCTGGGAGATAAGTCAAGTGAAGGTCATCAAGCATTTATTAAATGCATACTATGTGCTAGGCCCTGTGCTAAGTGCTGGGAATGTAACAGGCCAACAAGACAGTTCCTTGTCCTCAAAGAGCTTACATTCTAACAGGGAAGGAAGCCAGAAGGGACAGTGGAGATAAAGATACACACTTTGGGGGCATGGTAGAGAAAGTCTGTAGAGTAGAATCCAAAGAGAAAGGAAGACATTACTGGACTAGACATTTTCCTTTAAACTGAATAGGCATCCAAACCAGGAACTTTGAGGCAAGTTTGAAGGTGCAGGACAGGGGACAGACTTAGAAATAGGCTAGACCCAGTTCAGGGTCCAGGAACCAGCCAAGCAACATTTTGACATAAAGAACCCTGTAGAGGAACTCAGGGTCAGAACTGAGATATGAAGTAGAACCTGGTTGGTACTCTGCATTTAAAGGTATCCATGAGGAATGAATGTCAGGACAAGCAGCAACCCAGAAATCAGATGGTCACACAAAAACCAGGGTGACAGAGCAAACTAAGAATGTTGAAAAAGATTAAGAATATTGTTAGGACATTGAGAAAGGAAATCCAAAGTCTGAGCAGTTCATTGCTAATAGATCTTCAGGAAATGAATAAACAGGGCAAAGCCAATGTGTGAACAATTGTCAGGCATCAATAACTAGGGAAGATTTTACTTCTGGGGCAGTTTTCTGCCTCAGGCTTATAGTTTTTATAAAGTTTATATGGAGTCAAGAATGAAGCCAGAATGGCTAGCTTGGGCCTTACTGGTAACAGAATAATTGGCAATGCTTGGCTGAAGGGAAGAATATGTGGGCATCTGATGGGCAGCCATTGACAATTTTTGGCATTTCTCAAAGATTTAAAACCTGTTATGTGAGCATAGATCTCCCAATGTTTACTGGTCGTGAAGAATGATGTAACATCAGTCTCTTAAGAAGCTGATGTGCTAAGTGAGCAGATGGATTACATAAAGTTTTGGTATTTAATGGTTGAGGTTGTAGGCAACAGATTCAGGAGGTAGTTAGGTGGTCCAATGGATGGAGCTTGGGACTTGGAGTCAGGAAGACTTGAGTTCATATGCTGCCTCAGTAACTTACTAGTTCAGTGATTCTGGGCAAGCCACTTAACCTCTCTGTGTCTCAGTTTCCTCATCTGTAAGATGGGAATAATAATAGCATCTATCTCCCAAGTTTGTTGTGAGGATCAAATGAGTCAACATATGTAATGCTCATTATAAACTTTTAAACACTATAAAATAACTAGCATTTATAAAGCACTATATTCTGCATTTTTGGGAAAAAGTCTGCTAGAAATTTTTTTCTTAATTTAACATTAATCTAATATCCAGGCATTTTTACCCTTAGAAATGTCCAGACTGATGTAGTCCGCCCATGCCCTAGGACATTTCTTTCTACCCCAAGACAATTTGAGGTAGCATTTATAGGACTCCGGAACTGGGAAAATGTTATAATATGTTTAAAATATAGTTTTGGTTTAACATTCCAGAAAAATAATCACTACTCAATTCCTTAAATGCTCCCCCCACCCAAGGATTGAAAAAATAATGATTATAATGATGATGATAATGGCATTTACATAGCACTTTAAAAGTTTGCCAAGGGCTTTATGTATATTAACTCATTTAACCCTCAGAACAATGTTGTGAGATAGGTGCTATTCTTATTATTATCCGCATTTATAGATGAGGAAACTGAGACTTGTCCATGGCCACACTACTGGGGAAGATGAGAAAGGCATAAGTTTAAACATTTGTATAGATAAATTTGCTTATTACCCTAGCTCAGGGGTGGGAAACCTGCAAACTTTAGGCCACATGTGGCCCTCTAGGTCGTTAAGTGCTGCCCTTTGACTAAATCCAAACTTCACAAAACAAATCCCCTTAATAAAAGGATTTGTTCTGTAAAACTTGGACTCAATCAAAAGGCCACACCCAAGGACCTAGAAGGCCACATGTGGCCTAGAGGCTGTAGGTTCTCATCCCTGCCCTAGATCCTTTAGTCTTTGTTCTTTACTTTCCTCACACCTTCCTTAAGGGAAAAAAATCTGGAAAAGATTTTAGACTGGAGAACATATTTATTTTCTAATATATCTAGTTGAGCCAAAAAGGAGAATATGCTCCTACATAACACTTCTTGTGAATGGGTCATGCCAAGCCCACTCTTTTCCCCATAGCTAAGAGTCATAGTACTCTGAAGAACTGTAGTATGTGGAGGGTGTCTGAAACTGCTTGAATGGAAGGAAATGCATTTGCTAGGCTTTATAGGCAGGTGGTGGTGATCTTTGGGCTTTTTGGATTGGCCCAGCAGCCTTATCAGCAATATTATCTCTGCAGTGCTTAGTACCTTCTGTTATGTTTGTGTACACCCCACCTTGGTTTAGTGGACTATGAAAAAGGGCTTGTACCTACTGGGTATTGCAAGTGTCTAGGATGTGTTTACTGCCCTGGTTTTAGGATTTAGAGGGAGAAAAACAGAGGTTGCTTTTCTGGCCTCATTAGAATGGGACCAGTGTTACTTGGGCCCACTATAAACACCTTAACCACTATTAGCGTTAGTAGTTTCTAGAATAAGTCAGGTTCTTATCTGGTGAGCAGTGTGCCATTTAAAGAGGCTTTTTGTTCTAACCTTTAATAGGTATTTGGAGTACTGTATCTCAGTCTAACGGATAAAGGAAGGAACTTTGTCAGTGGACGTATTTATTCTCTTCCTGACTTTGTGACTCTGGGAAAGTTTCTTTTCCAGCTATACCCATCTTATAAAATTAAGATACTATTTTCTGTCATCCTACCTGTCTGATTGGGATTTTTTTTTTTTGGCTAGGCAATGGGGTTAAGTGACTTGCCCACAGTCACACAGCTAGTAAGTGTTATATGTCTGAGGCCGGATTTGAACTCAGTCCTCCTGACTCCAGGGCTGGTTCTCTATCTAATGCGCCACCTAGCTGCCCCTTCTCATTAGAATTTTATGTATACAGAGTCCTTAAGTACACGTAATAAACTTAGGAGAACTTTATGTGACACATTAATATTCATAAATTCATATTAGTGCTTAAAATTAAATTTGTGACTTAATTTATACATTAGATGACTCAATAATGTATTACCTTAACATTTCACATTTTGCTTGAATAGTCTTACTATACCATACTCTTTGTTGCTTGTGTAGTTCAGTAATCCTCTTTTTTATGGTCACTTTGCTTGAGCGATTCAGAATATTTCTTCCTTTTGGCATATTAAAGCAAACTTTTTTCAAGGACATTTTTGATATGGCTTTCTGAAATTTTTTTTGCAGCATATTACAGTGGAAAGAACATTGACTCTGGAGTCAGAAGAATTGGGTTCCAGTCGTAGCTCTAGCACTACCTGTTTGATCTTGGGACTTGGTTTCCTCATCTGTAAAAGGAGGGAGTTTATATAGATAGTCTCTTGGGTTCCTTCCGGCTCTAGATCTGTGGGGATTAAAATTGTCCAACCTACAGTAAAAGAGGCTGAGGCATAACTCTGAGCCAATGGTACTTTATTAAAGGGTCCATGGTTCCCTTTAATGAAGGGAACCTCACATCTTCCTCATGATCTGCGATTCCCCCTTCTTCTGGGACCTTGTTTTTATAGGGTTTGATACCCAGATATGCAAAAGAGGCATGGTAAAAGACAGAATGTCATTGGTTTATAGACTTTGCTCTTGAGGGCCAAAAATGACATATTAGCAGGGGGAGGGGGTCCCAGGTTGGGTGAAGCATGGGATATCTCCACCATCTAAGTGGTTATAAGATGATCACCTGCTCATGTTGGATAAGAGAGAATGGTCCAGAGGTACAAAAATAAGCTGGGGGACTTTGCAAAGCATCAAGGCATCCCACCCATGCTGAGTTTGGATGTGGAATTTGAGCAAAACAGGATGGAGATATCATTCTTGTGGTTGCACAAATGAGCGTTATGATTTGGTATGCAAATGGTGAACATTATATTTAAGTTTGAGACCCACTACAAGAATCTATCTATCCCTGTATGATTTATGTACAATATCAAACTGATTAATACTGATTGGAATAGAGTAGGGGTCCATATGAATTATTTCTCACAGATCCATGATCCTATGCTCTTACTTGATTTTTAAAAATATTTCATTTTTTGGGAAACAATGATTTTTATCTTCTTGCATCTGTCCTATTGAGAACAGGGACTGGTAACAAGTGGAATGTTATTTTTGAGAATTTTTTCATTTTTGTTCTCATATGACACATTCAGGGATATATTGGTTTTAGTTCAAAGAAGCTCATTAAGGCTTGTGGGTTTGAACTTTGTGTTTCAGTAAAATACTAATATCCATGTATGATTTGGGGTTAAGCAGAGTAGTATAACATGTTCTGGTTTTGTCTTTACATTTTCTTTCTAGGCTTTGGTTTAGAGCAGAGGTTCCCGAACTTTTTTGGCCTATCACCCCCTAAAAAAAAATTACTCAGCATCCCCCTGGAAATCTATTTTTTTTAACCCTTTAACTTTTTTTTTTGAAATTTGCATCATTTCAAAAAACTATAAGATTAAAAGAAAAGATGCATCTTAAATTAATAATTTATTGTAAATTTGTGGTTTTTTCCTGCATTGAAATTTTGATGATGCAGTGTTGCATCATGTAACCAAATAGCATTGTATTGTAAACAAATCATTACAAGCACATATTCCTGCCAATGCATGCTGGACTTACTGACTATACACTACACATTAGCTTGTCAACGTTTGCTTGTTAAGACCTGTTGGTGAACTTGACCCCTGATGGGTTATAACTTGCATTTTGTATGTTTGTTTGGAAAATAATATAGATACTACGACTTTAACAAATGAAATACGTATGAATGATTTTTCAAAATTTTCTTATCTTCTCTTCTTTCCTTAGGCTTCCACTGCCTCATTTTTAATCAATATCCCCCCACTTGTACCTGAGACCCCCTGGATTGTTCCAGTGGCTCCCCCCCCAGGGTGTGGTATCGCCCACTTTGGGAACAAATGATTTAGAGGGTGAACAAAAATTTAGTGCACTGAAGTAAAACAAACAAACTTTTGCTCCCTGAAACTTCTTTTCAAACTGGAATATGCCATATAATGATAGCAGGAACAAGTGAATGAAGGTAAGGAGAGACCCTTGACTATAGAGGGAACAAATGTTCCTTGTTACACTGTTTTAAGAGGCAGCTCACCCTTATTCTCAATTGTACAGGCATAAAGTTAAATTTCTATTTCACTTGCATCCCATATCATAAAGAGGTCCAAAGATGCAAGGAAAAGAGACTACTCAGTAGCTAACTTTGAATAGTTTTTTGAGCTCCATTTGTTGTCAGGTGTTGGGGGAGAGTAAGGGGAAGAAAGGATTATGGGCATTAGTAAAGCTTGCCTTCAGTGACATCAGAAACTCTCCCTTCCCACATTTTATTGGCCCTGACTTGTTTTTAGGATTGCAGAACTGCATTTTTAGTATATTATATAGCCTATTTAGTTTTAGTTTTTGAAAATTGGTCCCTTTTCTATTAAATATATGTTTTAGAAGTTGTGTTTCTGTATTGTTATTGTGTCTTTTGTGGTCAAATTTTTGTCATGGTAACATAACACTGAAATTATAATATGTCATTTGGAAAACAATATTCATTTTATATAAAATATATCAAACATCACAAACCAAGTAAGATTCAACATTATAAAATCATATAATACTTTTAAATGGTTAAAAAGAGTGAAATTCCATGTCGGCAGTCATATGGCAAAGGTAAGTATACTGTAGAGGTTCAAATAGGGAGGTGAGTTGGTATTAGGGAAGGTCCTTAGGAGGTATTAGGAACCTAGACATGGAGAGTTTCAGCAAGATGGGAGCCTAGTGCCCCTAGGTTGGAAATGTTGTGTGTGGGGTTTGTCCTTCATTTTCGAAGAGCACCATGACATCAGGAAGATGATGCCATGACTCGCAAGTCAGTTGGATTTAAGTGAGGCAGGGCTATCTCCTCCAGAACCATCTGAGTCCAGTGGCCAGATATAGATCAGGACAACTGGAAATGGCCCAGGATGCAGTAGTATTAAATTGATAGATAGTAAGAAATGCTGCTATATGTTGTTCATAATCAGAAGAGGGAGGGGTTATGGCATATTACTGGTGGACATGGCATTTCAAAGATTTAATAATCAATACCCAGAAGAAGACCCACTATCTTTTGGTTTTATATTTCTTGTTTCTGCCACCCCTCTCCTCTTTTCCCAGAAAGCTTTATAACAAAGACTTTTTAAAAAAGCAGAAGAAATGAGAAAAAATTCAGCAAAGCCAATTGATATATCAAAAGAGTCTGTTTTATACTTGCAGACCTCCTCCTTTCCAAAGGAGTGTGTGTGTTGAAAGTGTCTTCTTACATGTCTCCTTGGGGGCCAAACATGGCAATTTTAATTCCACCTTATTTAGTTTCAATGGTAACAGCAAAGTTGTTATTTCCATTTTCATTGTTTGTCAAAGTTGATTCCTATCAACTGGGAAATGACCAAAAAAAGTTGTGATGTGTGAATATAATAGAATATCACTATGCTGTAAGAAACAATGAACATGATGAATAGAGAAAAGCATGAACTCATGCAGTGAATTAAGCAGTACTAGGCAAATAATAGACTTATGCACTGACCACAGCATTGTAAATTGAAAGAACAGCAAAACTGTTTCAAAAGGAGGCAATGTTTAGTGTTGCTTATGTATGAGATTATGTTAAAAATTGAACATTAAGAATGTTTTAAGAAGATTATGTCTAGGTTTCATGTTTAGAAAAAGAAGAAGGGAAGGGAAAAAGCACTCTACACAGTGTGTGGCACTTAGTAGGCCCTTAATAAGTGTTTATTGATTGATATTGATGATGTTGATATTATCAACAAATTCAGTGCAACTAGGTAGAAGATTGGGCATTTGGACCAGTGTCATTGATCAGAGGGGCAATGAGCAAAGCCTGTAAGGTGAACCTTTTATAGACAGAGGGCATAATTCTAGGTAAACTTTTCTCGGGAGTGTCCATTTTCTTTGTGTCTTTTTCGACACCTTTTTTGTATTGTACATGCTTATGTGTATGTCATGTCCACCTTTTGTTAAAAACCTGAAGGCAATATCATTTTTTATCTTTGTCACCTCAGTAGCTTGTATAGTACCTTGCACATTGTAGGTGCTCAATAGATTTTTGTTGAATTTTTTAAAAAAGCATTGATAACAAAAATTCAAATAATAATTAAAGGTTTAAAAATACTCTGGAAGGCAGGATAACCACAGGTTGTTTTAGCTATTTTGTTTTGTAGAAAGGTAGTTATTTTAGAGTGTCTATGAGGTTGCACAGTTACATATCCCTCAGTCCACCTTTATGAGAGAGTCCCAAAGCACTCTTAACAAAAGAGACCTTCCAAAGAAGCAAGTTTCTAGGAAAATCCTGGAGTTAACAGTCATTTGCAAGTTAGGAGGAAAATCCTGGAGTCAACATCATTTTGCAGTACATTCCATATTGTCTACATCTGTAGCTGTAACTGCATCACAGTGAAATAACTGATGTCCATGGCCACCCTGAGTCATAAAGAAAAGTTTAAAGTTTCTTCTTTATGCACAATTCACTAAATGCTATTTGTAAGGATCACTTAAATCTTTTAGAAAGATTTCTGTTGATAAGTTACTTAAAATAATTTAAAGAAATAAATACTATTTGGAAAATTTCATCTTTTGGAGTCACTTCATTTATATTGTATAACTTGTTTTTCTGTCATTCTTTTTTTTTGTTTTTGTTCTGTCAGGCTTCTCATTCTTGTAAAATTTTATTACTTTTTATTTTCTCTTTGAAGCATTTCTTAACTTTCAAAGGACAATTCATTTTCCCTCATCAGAGTGGAGATGTTTTCCTTCAGCCCTTTTCCTTTTTCTAGTATTGGTACCAACCTGTAATTTATATATATATAGTTGTTGCTTGGCTATGGCAGAAACATAGCACACTTTCTGTGGTCTACTTCTGCATTCTCTTTTATTTTTTTTAGCTACTGGAAGGTTTCCTTATCCTCTTGTTTTCCTTATTTGTGGTTCTTATATATAACTGTCTTGGTGGACTTGATGACTGCTACAGGTTTAGGGGTGCTGGGACCCTGAGATCATGACACGTCCTGCCTGAAAGAATTCCACCCAAGCTTCTTTCAGCCAAAGACAAGGTTTATTGAAGATCTGCCGTATTGGCCAGACTCTCAAGGAATCTGAGCACCTGTGAGGTATTGGCTAGATTGTAAAAATCTGACCAGTGGCTAAATTCTAAGAATCTGAGCATTTGGCTAGATTATTAGAATCTGAGCATTTTAATGGAGACAAGATGAACCTTATATACAGAAAGACTATGGGAGGAATCTAGGAGTGGCCAAGTAGTCAATGAGGTAATAGAACTCCAGGGACCTGGACCTAGGAGGAGAATGGATCCTAGCTAGGATTAAGGGTGGGCAGGGGCCTGGGGCCATAGGGAGGTAAGACAATGGAGGGCTAGGTTAGGTTAAGGGTAACAGAATTAGGAGGTTGGATTTAGGCAATAACAAAAGGTCAGTTGATTTGGCCCTGTGGCAAAGTCCAGGGTTTTTCCTTTTTTGGGGTCTAGATGCAATCCTCATCAAACTGATGTTCTATACTGCCTGTTGGGTGAAGTGGGGACTTGGTTGTTGGAGATTTTTGAGAATAATGTTTTTTATTTATAATAAAATTTCTACTCTATCTTATGACAGCTGCTCACTTGCTTTGATCCTGTAATTAGCACATTCTTGGAAGACAGTGTGATGTAGTGAAAATGCAGTAGATGTGGTGTGGAAAGACTCAGGAAAGTGCGATTTCAATCTCAGTTCTGTTACTTATTAATTGTATGACCTTGGGTGATTCACTTAACTTTTTTGTTCCTCAATTTCTACATCTGTAAAATAAAGAGACTAGCTGTAAGAGGTAACCTCTCAGGTACATTCCAATTCTGATCTTATGTGATTCAGGATATGAAGTACAAAGTTCCAGTGGATTTTGAAGTTGGATATATGTAGGACTCAAATAGAAATCCACATTAGCATCCAACTACAGTCACCCTTTGACATTTGTGGATTTCAATTGTGGTTATTTGCGGATTGGCCATTGATAATTAAATGGGAAGTTTTGGAGATTTGTGGTGTACTGTGGAAAACTGCAGACCACATGGGTGAGTAAAGAAAACAAAAAAAATTTAGTAAGTTGTAAATGCATAAATACTGTATATTAATCTCTTTTATCATTTACTACCATAAGAATACATACATAAATTTATTATAAACAGTTAATTTTTTTAAAATTTCAGTGAGCTAAAGAACTAAGGGCTTTGCACACTCTTTGGGAACTCCTTCTCTTTATCTCTTTACCATCCAAACTCAGTCACATGATGTTCTCCATCATTGATCCTTGTCTTTTGTGCTTTTTGTAGAAGGAACTCTGTGAAGCAGTTGTAGCTACACTGAGGGCTGTGAAGACTCTGAATAGTGCATGAGATACTAATCTTTCTTGTGTCGAAAATATTTTTACTTTTTTTATGGATACAGTGTGTTGTTTTGCTTGTTTTATGTGTTAAATAAATATCAGAATTATTAAAAATAAAGATTTGGGATAGGGCCTTGAGTTCTGGGTTTTTCTGCATCTGCAGGGGTCCTGTGCCCCTAATGCCCACAAGTGTGTAGGGACAATTGTATTTCAACAAGAGAAATGCTTCAGTATACCATACCATACCATATACCATACCATACCATAAGTTAGGCTTCCACAACAGAGCAAGGGGATTCTGAGGACTTCCAAGATCTTGTGGATAGTCCCTTAACCAATCTGAAAGTGTACCAAACATTCAGTAAATGACTAGTTCCTTAAGAAAAAGCTCTGGAGGCCAAACCAGTTGCAACCCATTGGGGTCAAGGATGGTGCCTTGATAGGGCAAAGGCTTTTCTCCACTGCTTGCTTAAGAAGCTTATTGAATATTAACTGACACATCCTGAGGGCAGAGGTAGCTGCCATTTTGATCATGGGATGCATGACCTAACATGACAAGGAAGAACATGGATGAACATGACGTGGGCTGTCTGAGAAGAGTGTAACTCAGATGAACTAGACCAATCGTAGCCCTGGTGGGTGGATGGTTGATTGTACCACTGAAACAGTACCCATGTGCTACTAAAGTGCATTGTGCCCGCTTCTCTCGTGAGAAGCATAATAAAGACTTTCCTTCACTCACTTCTGTAGTAAATTTTTGTTTCAGATTTTTCTAACAATTTGGCGTATGGGCCGGGAATCCACGACGATACTGGACCAGGAAAAGAAGGAACTCAAGAGGAGAGCTCTCCTATTCCATTTGAGCAGTCTCTATCTTCCCTCTGAGCCTGTGTCCAGATCGAGCAAGGACTCTGGAGCCTCCAGTTGGGAAGGAGTGGGTGAATGACTGCCTGCCTGTGTTAGTCCAGGTAACCCACTCCTCTAACCATGCCAACCCTAGTTTGGGTTCTTGGAGTGAGGTTTCAGGGGTTCTAGGTGAGACCAATCCAAAAGGACCATCGGAGTATAAGTACTAGATCTTAGGCAAGGCCAGTCCAAAGGACTGTTGTGGTAGAAGTGCTAAGATGGGGAAAAGGGCTCTAGGATGAAGGTACCTAAGGGAGGCAAAAAATCACCCCCAGAGATTTCCCAAAACAATCTAGTGGGGAGGGTGTTAAATTAGTCTACCCAGGATAAGGAAGAACCTCGGGACCCATTCAAAGGGGATCCTGGGACCAAATGAGTTTCTTTTGACCAGTCAAGGTTAGAACTAGAATCGTGCGCATGTTGTCTGTCTGTCTGTACATAAATGTTTTATGTCTGCCAGAAAAATTTTAAAGTAATTTTTAAGTAATTTCTAATATGGGAAAGAATTCCTATCTTAGGCTTTCAGAGGGAGATTGAGACTAGAATCAGAAGAGTAGGGAGGTACTGATGAGGATTTGGAGCATGCTGCCCAAGATGGCAAGGGCCTAGAGGAGAGGGGCTGAGAAGAATTTGAATTCAGGTTTGGTTGAATCCAAAGGCTAAGAGTTTGAATTGCTGTCTTTGTATCCCTTCTGCCAATATATCTGATATCAAGGCAATGTGTTTAAAATTGCAAACAAAAACAAAAAAAAACCCAAACAAACAAAATATGTATATATAATTTTCTTGCTTACTTCACTCAGCATCAATTCATATAGATCTTTCCATGCCTCTCTGTAATCATCACATCATTTCTTATAGCACAGTAATATTCTATTGTATTCATGTACCACAATTTGTTTAGCCATTCCTCAGATGATAGATATCCTCTTTGTTTCCAACTCTTAGCTATCATAAAAAGTGCTGCCATACATTTTTTGGAGTATATTGGGACTCTTTTTCTTGTTGATGGCTTTGTTAGTCAAAAACAAGCCCTAAAACCTGAAATAGTTTTAGAAAGAATTTTATTTGGTCACTTGGCAAAGGAGAGAGTAGGGGACAAGAAGATATGACTCTCCCTCCAGTATTTTCTTTTTTTTAAGGTCACATTATATAGAGTGCAGATAAGGGAGTAAGGATATTTGTAGGTCAGTTTGAGATGTACATGAATAGGTAAATGTAAACATTCAGATTTGGGGAATCTAAAACACAGACTTTGGGTACACCCAAAATAAGACCTGGGTAGAATCTAAGTATTCCCTTCACCTATCCAGTTTCCCCAGAACATCTCTGAGGTCAGCTTTACCTCTACCTTAAACTTTGAGTTAGACAATTTTCTAGTCACATAACGCTAGGTTCAAACAATATTAATAAGTACTAAATAACATTTTTTTCTCCATAGCTTCCTTGGAGTATTAGCCCAGAGTCTCATATTCAAAGGATATGACATTTTGGTCACTTTATTTGTGTAATTCCAAATTGCTTTCCAAAATGGTGTGCCTATCTTCCTATAACCCCTTGAACATTGACTGTTGTAATTTTTTGTCATTTTTGCTAACTTGTAGTATGTGAGGTAAAATCTTAGGATTGTTTTCATTTGCATTTCTTTTTATTATTATTGATTTGGAGCATTCTTTCATGTGGCTAGGAATATTTTTGTTCTTTTGAGAATTTTTTTTGTTCATATTCCTTGACCATTTATTTATGGAAAGTAGCTATTAATCTTATATATGTTTATTAATTGTTTATATATTTTGCATACCAAACCCTTATCAGAAATATTTGATAGAAAGTTTCCCCCCCATTTGACCACTTCCCTTCCTATCCTAGATGTGTTAATATTATCTGTGCAGATGCTTTTCAATTTCAGGTAATCAAAGTTATTTATTTTCTCTTTTGCAATTGTTTCTGTCTCTTGTTTGGTTAAGAATATTTCTCCTAGGGGCAGCTAAGTGGCTCAGTGGTTAGAGCACCGGCCCTGGAGTCAGGAGGACCTGAGTTCAAATCTGGAATCAGATACTTGACACTTAATAGCTGTGTGACCTTAGGCGAGTCACTTAACCCCATTGCCTCAATAAAAAAAGAAAAAAAAAAAGAATATTTCTCCTACCCATAGCTGTGAGAGCTATACAATCTGTTCCTCTTCTAATTTTTCTATTGTATGATCTTTAATATTAAGATTGTATGTCCATTTAGAACGTGTTGTGGAGTGTAGTGTGAGGTGTTGGTCTAAGCCTAGTTTCTGCCAAGCTGCCTTCCAGTTTTACCAGCAGTTTTTAATCAAATAGGGAGTTTTTCCTTAGATAATTTATATTTTCTACTTTATCTAACATTGAATTATTCTTATTGATATTGCCATTAAATAAACATAAATATTCTGAGAACATATGTAAAAAGGAATTAGTGTTCCAAGTTGTTGTAGGAGGGGAATTATAAGAAATATAGAGATTGAGGAACATCAGAGTAAATATGATTATCTTCTTATTGGTCGTTCAGCATGCCCAAGGATGCTTGGGATAATTGTATAATAATAATAATAATAACAATAATACTGTCCTAATACCTATAGAGTTTCTGTATTTTGAAATCACATCAGAATGTGGTACTTCCCAACACTTGACATAACACTGACAATAGTATGTTACTGATTGATAATTCTTATATAAATGTTAATGCCTTCTATAGTAATTATATAAATATATAATTGTATAATAATATAATAATAATATAAGTTAAAAACAGAATAATCTGGGGCAGCTAGGCGGTGCAGTGGATAGAGCACTGGCCCTGAAATCAGGAGGACCTGAGTTCAAATCCAGCCTCAGACCAAACACTTGACACTTACTAGCTGTGTGACCCTGGGCAAGTCATTTAATCCCAATTGCCTAAAAATAAAATAAATAAAATAAAAAACAGAATAATCTGAGGGAAAAACATCATTTTAGTGAATCATCATTTCAAAATTACAAGTATTTTCTGGAGAATAGAGGTTAAAAAGTGGAGTAAAGAGTCCAACTGGTTAACTGCTTTGTTCACCTTTTCATGTTTAGTGAAGAACAACACTTAAGAATTGGAAAGTTGGGAATATTTATATAATTTGTAAATATTATCTCCTTTTTTCTTCACGTTTAAAAATCACAGTTTCCTACTTTGCATTTGTCAAAGCTATATATGGATTTATATTTTCCAAGTTGATGAGCATTTTAGCAGTATGTCAGTGACTTGGGTGGCATTTCAAATTTTCTTTCAAATTTTAACTGATGAACATTTTTAAAGTCTGCTAGTCAGATTAAGTCAAGTCGTGTTAGAATTTTTTTTTTTTGTTAAAAAAAGTATTTACCACTTGCCTTTTCAAGTTTGCTCTCTGTTGTGGTTCATAGGCATTTTGAAAACTTTAATAATGAACTGATGTCCAATCTAGAACTCTTATAAAAGTGCCATATGCTCTTAATTCAGTCTGCTCAGTAGGAGTTTTAATACAAATGGAGAAGTCACACATGTTAAGTATGCTTGCTATTAGAGTGCGAATTAAAAATTCTCAGGCACTGTAATGTTTAGTTATCTGAATTTTAATTATTCCTTATTTTTCCTTCATGCCTTTATATTACTTCTAACTTTCTGTTTTGCTTACACTTAGTTTTTTGAGAGCGCAGAGATACTGTTTTCCTTTGAGAATTGAGTTTGGTAGCCTAGGTGTGGGGTTAACAATGAGGTGGGGATTTGCTGAAACTTTTGGACAAGTAGAACAACAAAAGGAAATAAAAATAATATGTTTATTGAGTGCTGTGGGGGATACAAGAATGGATGAGATTTACTATAGTTCAATATTTTTAGGTAATAGGACACTACAATCTAGCAGTTGAAAGAGATAGAATGTAAATCTAATAAAAGATAGTGTACTGCAAGCACCAGTTTCAAATGAGAAACAAGTAGATGTGAAATTAAAAAGAACGTGCTTTAACCTGAGGTCATTGAACTTGTTTTAAAAAACATATATTGACAACTATATTTCCATATAATTGATTACCTTTGTAATTCTGTGTATTTCATTTTATATCTTTAAAAAACATTCTGTAAAAGAGTCCATAGGCTTTACTAGACTGCTACAGGGATTCCTCCCACAAAAAGGGTTAAGAACCTCTATTTTAATGAATCTGTGTTCTGATGGGTGTAAGTATTCCCTAAAAGAATACAAGTTGTAACACATTCATTACCTTTTTCATTCTGTTTAGCTGTTATCCACATTTTCTTCCATATCATCCTTTTCTCATAATGGGGATGATCATAATGAGGGCGCTCTCCTCTAGGTGTCTTTAGATTATGTGGACACCAATATGGCACACTAGCTCTCCATCTGTAATTCTTTGCTCTTGATACATGATTGGCCTATCTTTCTGTGTGGTTGTCCATCTCTTTGAAGATATTTTTATGTTGTTTTTTTGGCTATAAGTAATTTTTGGAAATATGATATTGTTTATTTATGTCCTCTTTAAGTTTGCATTGCTTTTTTGGTGATCCACAATCTTGATTTACAGAATCACAGAATTTTAGAGTTATATGAGAATTCAGCGGCCTCATAGACCAAACCATGCCTAAAACTGAAACCCCACTGTAGCTTATTTAGCAAGTGGTCATCCAACCTCTGAATGAAGATTTGCAGTGACGGGGAAAGCTTGCCATCTCTTGAGATACTCTATTCTACTTTGGGAAAGCAGTTATAGTATAATTGTCAGGAAGTTTTTACTTCCTACAAGCCTAAATTTATTTCTTTGAAACTTCTACTGTGGGTCTTGGTTCTGCCTTCTGAGGCCAAACAAAACAGATTGAATCCCTCTTCCACATGATAACTCTTGAAGATAGCTGTCATGTCCACCTAAGTCTTCTCTTTTCCAGGCATATTAATCTAAGTCAGAGGTTCTAAACCTTTGTGTGTGTGTGTGTGTGTGTGTGTGTGCACGCGTGTGTGCGCGCGCCATGGATACCATCCCAAACTGTTTTTGTTTGTTTGTTTTTAGGCAATTGGGATTAAGTGACTTGCCCAGGGTCACACAGCTAGTGTCAAGTGTTTGATCTGAGGCCGGATTTGAACTCACGTCCTCCTGACTTCAGGGCCAGTGCTCTATCCGCTGCACCACCTAGCTGCCCCCCAGACTGTTTTTAAATGTGTAAAATAAAATACATAGGATTAGAAGGAAAAGAAATAGTTATCCAGAAAATTTCCCCAAAACACCCCTCCTCCTATTTTACATACCCCAGATTAAGAACCTTTGCTTTAAGATAATTATGGTGTTCTATGATTTTTACCTATAACATTACTGGAAGAAGAGAATCTCAGTCATAGAACCTTAGAATTAGATGGGCCTTAGCAGCAGTCATCCATTCCAACAATACCTGAAAAAGAATTCTTCCTATAATATCCACAAACAATCATCCAGTTTTTTTGAAGACCTACAGTGCGGGGGAATCCGTTACCTTTAGAGCTAGCCCATTATGAGTGTGGATAGTCCCTCCCCCTACCCCCAGTTATGTCTAAATTTCTCTCTTTGCATATTCTCCTTGTTGCTCTGATATGCCAGGAAGCTCAGGAAGCCTAAACCCAGACATAAATGATTGAAACAAAGGATGTAAAAGAGTAGGTTTATTTTAACAGGATACAGTAATTGAGCAGAGCAATAATACATGTTGAAAGTTTTGGTTCTGATTCTAGTTCAGGTTCTTGTGGACCTCTCTATATCTCCTTTTCTCTCAGGGAGATACCACTTACAGTGGTGGCTGCTAAAAGCTTGTGTGGTTTGGGAAAATTGCCAAGCCTGAGGAGGCTCCTTCCCATATTCCTGGCACTGGGTATTTTTTATGACTATGGGGCTTCAATACCACATCAACAGTGTGATGCTTTCAGCCATACGTGAAACAAAGAAACTTTTATATTTTAGGTCACTTTTTGCCATAAGCAACTGTCCATCAGCATCACTTAATTTCCAGTGGTTTGTAATCCTATCTGATCTATTCTCTAGGCTAGGGACTTCTCTTGAAATCTTATCTTCTCCTAGACACTGCTTCCTCCCTTGTAGTATGTATAGGCTTGGCTATAGGTATCATTATCCGAGTTCTACTCTTTGAAGGTAAACAGAATAAGTCTGATCCTTCCAAGTGACTTTTTCATTCACATATTTGAAGATACCTAACATGTACCCTTTAAATCTTCTGTTCTTTAGGCCAAACATCGCTAGTTGTTTCATTTGATCTCTTCAGTATGATATATTCAAGGCCCTTCACCATTCTGGTGGTTCTTTTTTGAATATTTCTAGCTGTTCAGGGTTTTTCCTAAAATATGGCACACCTAGATAAGATATCTTCCTGGAGCAGAGTAGAGCTGAGCTATCACTTCCTTATACCTGGAAGCTATGCTTAATGTGGTTTTAAAATTATATTAGCTTTTTGGCTGCTATAGTACTTACATTGTTGACTCATATGGAACTTGAAGTCCACTAAAACATTTCAGATCTTTTTTTTTCTTTTTTAATTATGAACTTAACAATCATCAACAACAGGAACACTTCAATATACAAATAAGAACAGAAAAGAGACTTGTATATGGAACTGTAAGAGAAGTAGCCTACTTCTCTGTGTCCTGTACTGAAATTTCTTCTCTTCTGTATATTTTAAGATGTTTTATTGCTCTTTTTTTTCTTTTTTTCTTTTTCTTTCCAGTTATTTTTTATTTTTTTTTGGCATCACTTTATCAATACCTGCTCATTGGGAGTAATTAGGTCTATAGTTTCCTTTCCCTATTTTGATTCTCCCCAGTTATCAAAACTGTATTTGTATCAAAAGGATTTGTACCAAAAGGAATAAAGATTTGTTCTTTGCCTACCTTCTCAGTTTGTATGATATTGGAATTAATTATTCTTGGGTGCTTGATAGGCTTTGCTTTTAAATTCATCTGGTCCTGAAGTTTTTCCTTCAGGAGTTCATTTATGGATTCTTCAATTTCTTTTTATGATTTTGGGTTGTTTAAATTATCTATTTTTTATTTTGTTGATTTGTGTATTTGGTGGATTTTGTTTTGGTAAATATTAATTGATTTTATTTAAGTTGTCAGTTTTTTGGCATATAGTTTGACAAAATGTATTCTAATAATAACTCTTATTTTTTCATTTGTTGTGAATTCTTTCATTATTGAGACTGGTAATTTGCTTTTCTTTTCAAAATCAAATTAGGTAATGGTTTATTTTATTATTTTTAAACCAGTTCCTAGTTTTATTTATTAATTCAGTGGCTTTTTGAGGGTTTTCATTTGGTTAATTTCTTTTTTTGATTTTCAGAATTACTATTTTGTTATTTAATTGCATTATTTTAGTTTTTGTTTTTTTTTAGTTGCAAGCCCAGTTCATTGATCCATTCTTTTTCTCTTTTGTTGGTGTAAATGTTTGAAGAGAGAAAGTTTCCCTATGGAGTACTTTCACTGTGTGTCAAAAGTTTTATGGTCTTACTATGTGAGATGCTTCTCCACCCAACCTTTCCTTCCCCCTCCCTACCCCCCATTATGTCCCCTCATCTCCTTTCCCCTAGTCATTTAGAATCAGCAAAACTTGAAACCACTCCCAGGACAACTGTCTTATTTGACTTCCTTAGGATTCTGAAGAGATACTTCTATCTTTAAAGTGGTCAGTAAACATTTTTCAGCAACTGTTGTATGTTAGGCACTGTGCTGAGAGTTAGGGTTACAAAGAGGCAAAAGAGAGTCCCTGCTGTCTAGGAGCATAGTCAAATGGGAAGAGACAACATGCAAACAGTTAAGTATAAGCAAGCTATATATAAGATAAATTGGAGCTAGTCAATAGAGGGGAGGATCAGAAACATTTTAAAGAGAAGACTGGATTTTATTTAGGATTTGAAGAATACCAGGGAGACCAAGAGGTGGAGGTAAAGAGGGAGAGAATTTCAGGCATGAGGTGCTGCCAGTAAAAATGCTTAGAGTCAGGAGATGGAATCGATTTGTGTGAGGAATAGCAAGATGGCTAGTTTCACTGGATTGCAGAGCATGGTGGTGGTGGGGGGGAGGATTAAGCAATAATAATGACAGTAAAGGCATGAGTTGATCAAGTTATAAAGCCTTTGGATTCTAAAGAATTGATTTTATATTCTATTATGGAGATGATGGGGAGCTACTGGAGTTTATTGAATAGGAGGGTGACATGATCAGACCTGTGCTTTAGGAAGATCAATTTGATAACTGAGTGGAGGATGGACTAGAGAGGCAGGTAGACCAGCCAGAAGGCTGTTGGCATGATCTAGGCATGAGTTGATGAGGGCCTGCACTAGGGAGCTGGCAGTGTTAGAAAAGAAAAGAAGACATATTTGAGAGCTTTTATGAGGGAGAAAAGACAATGCTTGACAGTTGGGTTGATATGGGAGGTGAGAAATTGAAAATGATTCCTAGGTTGTGATCCTTGGTGACTGGGAGCGTGGTGGAGCCCTCAAAAATAATAGGGCAATTTGGAATGGAAAAGATTGGGTTTTTTGGGGGGAAGAGAGTGAGTTCAGTTTTGGACCTGTTGAGTTTAAGATGTTGATGAGACATCCGGTTTGAGATGTTCAACAGGCAGTTGAAGATGCTAGGCTACATTTCAAGAGAGAGATTAGGGTTGAGTAAATCCGAGAATCTAGATGATCATTGAATCCATGAGAGCTGAGAAGATGACTAAGTGAAAGAGTATATATAGAGAGAAGTGGTGGGCCCAGGACAGAGCCTTAGGGGATACCAGTGGTTAGTCAGCATAACCTCGATGTACTTCCAACAAACGAGAAATGGCAGAGGTCAGACAGGTAGGAGAGCCAGAACAGAGCAATTTAATAACAACACAGATAGAAGAGAGTATCAAGAGGGTGATTGACACAACAGGGCAGCTCTAGAGAGGTCAAGAGAAATGATTGAGCAAAGGCCACTGGATTTGGCAATTACGAGATCTTTGGTAGCTTTGGAGAAAGCAGTTTTGTTTGAATGATGAGGTCAGAGTTCGGATTGTAGAGAGTTAAGAGAGTGAAAGGACAAGAAGTGAATATACCAGTTGTAGTTAGTTTTCTTCTCAAGGTGAGTAGCCAGGAAAGAGAGGAGAGATATAGGACAGTAGAGAATGGACATGGATAGATTATGTGAGTTTTTGAGTGAGCAACCGAGATTGAAGATTAATGAAAGAATAGGAATGATAGAGGGGGCAGTCTGTTGGAGAAGAAAGAATGAAATGGGATCACTTGTCCATGTAGGGGCTTCCTTTGTCAATGAGAATGGCTACCTGTTACTGTGAGACAGGGTTAAGGAGGAGGTAGTGGTAGAAGGCACCTGAGTTGTGTATGATGAGGCATTAGAAGGTGCTTTCAAGTGAAGGATCTCAGTTTTTTCAGTGAAATATGGGACAAAGTTTTCAGCTGAGAAGGTGGGGGAAGAAGGAGCTATAGGACTTTTGAGGAGAGATAAAAAGGTTTGGAAAAGCCACTGTAGTGAGTGGAATAGCAAAGATTAGGAAGCTGTGAAAGGGTTCCCTTGCTGCATTGAGGGTCCATTTGAGCTTACATGACATAAATTTGTAGTGAACCCAGTCGGCATCATTTCATAATTTTCCCTAGTTTCTTTCAACATCATGTAGGCAGGATCAGAGGCAGTAGATGATGGGAGCAATTGGAAGCTGAGGCTTGGCAGGCAAGATCAGTGATAGGATAAGGGAGTAAGGTACTCAAGGGAAGAAGATATTTTAGAGTTGAACTGGTTTATCAGTGAGTCAAGATGGGAAAGGGAGGAGAGCATAGACGGTGCAGAGGGTGATGGCCTGGGAAAGACTTCAGGAGTAGAGGAATTGGATAATGAAAAATGAAGTTAAGAGTTTCAAGGTAGAAAGAGAAGTGGAATGACAATGGATTATGATTAGATAAGGGGATTTCTGAGTTATCGATCCTGGAGGTGGAACACTTAGGAGTGATAACAGTTTCAAAGTTATGATTATATCTGTGTGTAGCTGAGGTGAGGTAGAGGAGTAAGTCATGGTAAGTGAGTAAGTTGAGGAACTGGGATATTAGGATGTTTGAACTAGTATCAATGTGTATCTTGAAGTCTCCTAATATGATTTTTGGAGTTGAGGAGGAAAGAAAAACTTTGAGCCAAGCACTGAACTCCTTGAGGTAAGAAGGGGTATGTCTTGGAGGTCAGTAGACAAAAACTACCAGAATTTTGCTGGGTGATATGTATGGATTTGATAACTTCAGTGGAGGAGAGGTTACTGAGTGATTGAGGTAGAGGGAAAGGAGAGCCTAGAAGTGACAGAGGGGAGCAAGTAGTGTTCTAGCTCTCTTATGTTGAGCATTGATGGAATAGAGGAGTAATGATTGAAAGTGTACCCACCTAGTGCTGGAAAGGGTTGCTAAATAAGTGCAAAAAAAAAATGAAGCAGTGAGAAAGGAAAAGGTTTAAGATGAAAGCTAGTTTGTTAGCTGTGGAGCAGGCATTCCAGAGAGCACAGTGGAATGGGTGAATATCTCTAGGGTGGCACATTTAGGAAGTTTGGTTGAGGACCATAGGAATGAGATAGGAGACCATAAGGAATGGAGAATGGGCTTTGAATGACAGCCAGGACTTTAGAATCACTGGGATGGGGAGAGAGTGAGGGGATGGGAGTTTTATTAATAATTGAGGATGGATTCAGGTAAGTATCAAACATTCTGTTATAAGGGAAGCTATTTTTAGAGGAGAGGATTGTATGATTGCAAGAAAAAGACAGCATCCCCTGTATAAAGGTAAAAAGAGAACTGGAATTTCAATTAATACTTGGTATTTAATGGTTTGTTTACTGCAAAGGACATTTATATTATATGTTTTACCTAGAAAAGAAGGACAATAAAAATTTCATTTTAGATAGCTAGAGACTTTCTGGCTCAGGAGTCAAAAGACCTGGATTTGAAAATTCTGGCTCTGAAAACAGTATACATAATGATTACAACAATATAATTGGAAAGAATAGTCATAAAATAATCAAAATTGAATGTTGTAAAATTTTAAAGAACAAGCTTAGAAGTCATATGAGAAGATACCACCATTCCACAATCTTTTCTTACACACAGGTAGGGATCATAGATATTTAAATTTGCATAAAATGTCAGATTTAAAAAAATATGTTGTTTGGTTTTGTTAATTTATTTCTCAATTTTTTTTGAATTTTCAAATTTATTACTTATTTTTAGCATTCTTTTCTTTGTAAATTTTGAGTTCTAAATTCTCTCCCTCTTATGCTCTCCCCCATGCACTGAGAAAGCAAGCAATATGATGTAAGTTATACAAGTATACATATAAATCCTTTTCCTTTTTCTTTGATCTCTTTGTGATATAGAATTAGTAATGATATTGCTGGGTCAAAGGGTATGCACCATTTTATAGCCCTTTGGACATAGTTCCAAATTCTTCTCCAGAATGGTTGGATCAGTACTATACACTTATGTTACCACCTAATGACCTATTGGTCATTAGTGTTCTGTTTTTCCTCATTCCTTCCAGAATTTGTCATTTTTAATAGTTGTGAGGTGGTACCTCAGAGTTGTTTTAATTTACTTTTCTCTAATCACTAGTGATTTAGAAAATTTTTTTCATATCACTATAGATAGCTTTGATTTCTTCTTCTGAAAATTGGCTGTTTATATCCTTTGACCCATCCTTTGGGGTATGGCTCTTAGTTTTATAAATTTGACCAGTTCTATACTCAGTATATATTTAAGAAATGAGGTTTTCATCAGAGAAACTTCCTGTAAAATTTTTTTATCTTACTTAATTGTCTATGGTGCCTTTTAGCAAAAGGTACTTTCACTGATCATTCCTTTAAATTAGGTCTATTTTTGCTTTTGCTTTGTGTAAGGTCATGATTGCTACCCCTGTCTTTTCAGTTTAACTGAAGCATTTTAGATTCTGCTCCAACCTTTTATTTTAACTCTATGTGTGTCTTTCTGTTTCAAGTCTGTCTATTGTAAACAACATATTTTTGGATTCTGGTTTCTACTTCATTTTGCTATTTATTTCCATTTTGTGGGTAAGTTCATCCCATTCACATTTACAATTATGAATGCTAATCGTGTTTTTCCCTCTACCCTATTTTCTTCTTCTTTCCTTCTCTTTATCCTATCCCTCCTCAAAATCTATTTTGTTTTTAACCACTGTCTCCCTTAATCTGTCCTCCCTTTTATCATCTCTCCCCCCCCCAATCCTCTTCCTTTCTTGTTACCCTATTGGGTATGTTACATTCCTATGCATAACTGGGTTTGTGTGTGTGTGTGTGTGTGTGTGTGTGTGAGTATGGGTATGTATGTGTTTGTTTATTTTCCTCTCTTTGTATCAGTTCTGATGAGAGTGAGGTTCAGGCATTGCCCACCACTTTTATCTCCACCCCAATTTCCCTCTCCACTGTAAAAATTCTTCCTTGTATGCCTCTTTTGTTTTAAATCATGTGTGCCTCTTTTATGTGAGAAAAATTTCCCCATTTTACCTCTGCCCTCTCCCTTCTCCCAGTGTATCCCTCTTTCTCACCCATTCATTTTTTTTGGAGATCATTCCAGGACATTTGACTCACAGTCGTGCCCTGTCCTCTGTCTATATAAATTCCTTTTAGCTGCTCTAATAATGATAAAGTTCTTAGGAGTATCATGTATTATCTTCTCATATATGGAATGTAAACAGTTCAACTTTAATAAATCCCTTATGATTTCTCTTTCCTGTTTACCTTTTCATGCTTCTCTTGAGCCTTGTATTTGAAAGTCAAATTTTCTATTCAACTCTAGTCTTTTCATCAAGAATGCTTGAAAGTCTTTTATTTCACTGAATGTCTTTTTTCCCCCTGAAAGATTATACTCAGTTTTGCTGGGTAGATGATTATTGGTTTTAATCCTATCTTTCAGAATATCATATTTTAAGCTCTCCGCTCCTTTAACTTGGATGCTGCTAAATCTTGTGTGATCCTGACCATAGTCAGACTCTACACCAGTGGCTCCACAGTATTTTAATTTTTTTTTTCTAGTTGTTTGACATTTCTGGGAGTTTTTATTTTGGGATCTCTTTCTTTGGTGATCAGTGGATTCTTTCAATTTCTACTTTGTCCTCTGGATCTAAGATATTGGGATAGTTTTCCTTGATAATTTTTTGAAATATAATGTCTAGGCTCTTTTTTTGATCATGACTTTCAGTTAGTCCAGTAATTCTTAAATTATTTCTCTTTGTTCTGTTTTCCAGGTCAGTTTTTTAAATGAGATATTCATATTTTCTTGATTTCTCACAGAGTCATTAGCTTCCACTTGCCCAATAATAATTTTTAAGGAATTATTTTCTTCAATGTGAGCTTTTGTATCTCTTTTTTCTATTAGGCCAATTCTGTTTTTTTAGGTATTATTTTCTTTACTACTTTTATTGGTACCTCTTTTACCAGACTGTTAATTCTCTTTTCATCATGTTCTTACATCACTCTCATTTCTTTTCCCATTTTTTTCCTCTACTACTCTTATTTCTTTAGCTCTTCCAGGAATTCTTAATGGGCTTGGGTCCAATTAGCATTTTTTCTTTGAGGCTTTGTTTGTAGCTGTTTTTACATTTGTTATCTTCTTCTGAATTTGTCTTGGTCTTCCCTGCCACCGCAATAGCTTATTTATTTATTTATTTAATTTGATTTTTAATTCTGTAGAATTTTTTTTTAAATTTTTTTTTAATTTTTAAGAAGTGTTTTTAAAACTTTGGGTTGCAAATTTTCTCTCTTCTTCCCTCCCCACCTACCCTCATTGAAAAGGTAAGCATCTCGATACAGGTTATATATGTGTAGTCATGCAAAACACTTCCATAGTAGTCCTGTTGTGAAAAACTAAGTATATTTCCCTTCATCCTATCCTACCCCCCATTTATTCTGTCCTCTCTTTTGACCCTGTCCCTCCTCAGAAGTGTTTGCTTTTGATTTTATCCCCTCTCTCAATCTGCCCTCCCCTCTGTCAACCCCCTGCTCTCTTGTCCCCTTCACCTCTTATTTTCCTGTAGAGTTAGATAGATTTCCATACCCCATTGTGTATGTTATTCCCTCCTTAAGCCAAATCCTATGAGAATAAGATTCACTCATTCCCTCTCACCTTCCCCCATTTCCACTCCACTGTAAAAGCCTCTTCTTGTCCGTTTCATGTGAGATATTTTACCTTATTCTACTTCTCCCTTTCTTCTTCTCCCAGTATAGTCTTCTCCCACCCCTTAATTTTATTTTTCAGATATCACCCCTTCATCTTCAACTCACCCTGTGTCCTCTATCTATCTATCTATACAAACATATGATTTTTTCCCTCCCACTACCCTAATACTGACAAAGGACTCATGAGTTGCAAATATCACCTTTCCCTGCAGGAATGTAAACAGTTCATCCTTAAATAAATCTCTTATGATTTCTCTTTCCTGTTTACCTCTTCCATGTTTCACTTGAGTCTTGTATTTGAAGGTCAAATTTTCTATTCACCTTTATTCCACAGGAATGCTTGAAAGTCCCCTATTTCATTGAATGACCATTTTTTACCCTGAAGGATTATACTCAGTTTTGCTGGGTAGATGATTCTAGGTTGTAGTCCTAATTCCTTTGCCCTCCAGAATATCATACTCCATGCCCTCCGGACCCTTAATGTAGAAGCTGCTAAATCTTGTGTTATCCTGATTGTGTTTCCACAATACTTGAATTGTTTCCTTCTGGCTGCTTGCAATATCTTCTCCTTGACCTGGGAATTCTGGAATTTGGCTACACTATTCCTAGGAGTTTTCCTTTGGGGATCTCTTTCAGGAGGTGATCAGTGGATTCTTTCAATTTCTATTTTGCCCTCTGGTTCTAAAATATGAGGGCAGTTTTCCTTGATAATTTCTTGAAAGATGATGTCTAGGCTCTTTTTTTGATCATGGCTGGATCCCTTTTCCAGGTCAGTTGTTTTTCCAATGAGATATTTCGTGTTCTCTTATATTTTTTCATTCCTTTTGATTAGTGTTACAGTGCCTTGATTTCTCAAATTGTCCCTATCTTTCAATTTCTCCATTCTAATTTTTAAGGAAGTATTTTCTTCAGTAAGCTTTTGGATTTCCTTTTCCATTTGGCTAGGTTTGCTTTTAAGGACATTTTCCTCCTCATTGGCTTTTTGGACCTCTTTTGCCATTTGGGTTAGGCTATTTTTCAAGGTGTTATTTTTTTTAAGTATTTTTTTGGGTCTCCTTTAGCATCACTCTCAGTTTTTCCTCTACTTCTCTTACCTGCTTCTCAAAATCCTTTTTGAGCTCTTCCACGGCCTGGGACCAATTCATATTTTTCTTGGAGGCTTTGGATGTAGGGGCTTTGGCTTCGTTGTCTTCTTCTGCTTGTATGTTTTGATCTTCTTTGTCATCAAAGTAAGATAATATAGTCTGACTCTTTTTGTACTGCTTGCTCGTGATCCCAGCCAGTTATTTGAGTTATAAACGCTTTGTTAAGGTAGGAGTCTTTCCAGTGTGGAGAATGTACTGTCCCAAGCTTCAGGGATTTTGTGCAGCTGTGTTCAGAGATACTTCTAGGGACCTATAAATTTTCAGTTCTTACATGGTGGTATGATCAAGGGCGAGGTGTTTACTCCTTTCCTGGACTGTGCTCTGGTCTGTGAGCACTCTTTTCTGTCTTAGAACTGTGAGGAGGGTTTCCTCTTCACAGCCACTACAAGCTCCACAAAACCAGCACTCCTCCTCGCCCCAGGACTGCCACCCAGAACTGTGACCCAGATCCAAGCATCGGCAAAACAAGAGAATCCTGCACTAGCAGAGAGATCCCTGCAATCCCCCTCTGATCAGTCACTCAATTCCCCCTCGGTCTGTGGGCTGGAAGCTCAGGAGGCAGCTGCTGCCTCCGCTGAGCTCCGGGACTGGAGCTGAGACCACCGGCTTCTCTCTCCCCCTCCTGACACAGACTTTTCCTACTGACTTTCCAAGTTGTCTTTGGCATTCATGGGTTGAGAAGTCTGGAAACCACCACAGCTGCCTGCAGTTCAGTCCTCTGAGGCCTGTTCCAGGGTTGCTGTGGCCTGCGCGCCCACGCCAAACTGCACTCCTCTCCCAGCCCGGCGCCATATACCTTTCTGATCAACCATCCAGGCTGTCTTGGGCTGGAAATTTTTTTCACTCTGTTTTTTGTAGGTTCTGCTGCTTTAGAATTTGTTTGGAGCCAATTTTTTATAGGTATTTGGAGGGGTTGGGGGAAGAGCTCAAGCAAGTCACTGCTTTTACTCCACCATCTTGGCTCCACCCCCTCATTCTCTGTAGTAGTTTTTTATAGTCAAATTCTTCTTTTGTTGTTTACTCATTTTCCCAGCCTATTTCCTGACTTTGAACTTTATGTTAAGGCACTGTCTCAAGCTTCAGGCTTTTTTGTGCTACTTTTCTGGAGCTAGTTGGAGGTTTGCAGGTTTTTGGTGCTTCTAAGGTGGTATGATGCGGAGAAAGGTGTGGTCACTGCTCTCCTCATCTTCACTCTGGTCTTTACCCAGGCAAGGTTCCCTGGTTCCTTGTAGCCACAAGAGCTAGTGTTCCTTTTTGCCTTGGACCTGTGACCAGGGCCCTTGCTCCCTTGTGACTGACCCCTAGTGCTCTTCTCCACCCTGGAACTGGTACCCAGAACTGCATATAGGCAATAGATTTGACCATCAGTGCCAGCAGTACCCAGTACCTTAGAGGGTCCTCCTATAGTCTCTTTCTGACCAATTGTCTGATCCTCTTACCATCTCTGGGCTGAGAGCTCTCAAAGCTCTTACTGCTGTGGCTACTGTTGCAGCTGCCATATATGTGGGCTGAGGACAGGCCTTCTCTCCAGGGTCTGCCTGCTGACTACGTAAGTTTTCTTAGACTGGAAAAATGTCTCATCTTGACTTTTTATTGGCTCTGCTATTCCAAAGTTTGATTTGAGGTATTATTTTAAAGTTGTTTGGAGGGAAATGTTATGAAAGTTCAACTGGATTGTTTCTAATTTGCCATCTTACTCTTTTTCTTTTAAAAATATTCTCTAAGAAATGGCTTTATGGGAGAGTGTAAACAAATGCATACAGGGGGACATTTAGGTGATGTAAAAGTAAAATATATCAATAAAATTTTGTTTTTTTTAAAAAAAGAAAATTCTGACTCTGTCACTGTTGATTGATCTTGAGCAGTTTATTTAACGTTTTTAGACCTATTACATCCTCATCTGCAAAATGAGAAGGTTGAACTAAATGGAACAAAACCATTGAGGGGCTAGGACTTTTATGCCCTTTAATTTGTTTCTCTTAGGACCAGTGATTGAGTTATCATGACTCAATGTACCAAGAGCTATCTTCATTAGTCTCTAGAATGATAACCTATACATATCTCATTTCCAAACTTTCAGAATTATTTAGGGAATCTTTCTTTTTCCCTCCCTCCCTCCCTTACCATCTGTCCATCATTTATTATATAGAAAAGGAATAAATTAAATGTATTATCTCTCTTGAACACACATACTATTTTTTTCACTGTCCTTGGTGTTTAATTTCGATCCTCCTCCATGTAAAGAAACTGCTTGAATTGTTTCCGTTATTTTTCTCTTCTGATTCAATCCAAGCCCTTTTCTTTTGAAATGAGTAAGTTAATAGTCATGTAGATCATCTATTCTGTTGCTTTAAGATTTCATAGGATTTTTATCTTTTTTATGTGCAAAAGTTTAGAATTTACATATTTTGATCCTATTTTGTAACATTATAACAAAAATACAGATATAGTTGTAGTTTTACATCTGTCTGGTTTCCTTTTCAGCCACTGGGGAATGAGAAGTAATAAACTTTTTCTAAGTTAATGTTGCTTGCCTTCAACATATTGACAGCATTTTTTCAAGAACTTCCTGAATATGGCATGAATTAAAGCTGTTTTATTGGCACTTGAAGCCACACATGAAGATGTATCATATGACAGAGAACCACAGTGTCAGAATGGAAGTTGGTTGAGGAGACCACATGGAGCTAAGTTTGACTGGTGGCTTTTCAAGTTTTATTGCCCTTCTCAATGAAAGGAGGAAGAAGGGAACAAGTATTTATTAAGCACTTACTATATGCCAGGCACAAGGTTAAGTGCTTTACAGATATTTCTTTTGATCCTTACAATGACCCTGTGTGGTAGGTGCTGTTATTACTCTCATTTTACAGTTGAGGAAACTGAGGCATACAGTTGTTAAGTGACTTGCCCATGATCATATAGGAGTTAAAGACCAACTTCCCTTGCTTCAGGGTGATCAGAATCCCAGTGGGGTGGGAAGTGAGGAAGATCACAGTGTCATAGCACCATATATGTGGAGCTGGAGTGGGCTTTTGGGCATCTTCAAATCTAACCCCCTTGTTTTATGGATGAACAAACTGAGGTACAAAGAGGTTAAGTGATTTGCTGAAGGTCACATATGTAGTAAGTGTCTGAGGCAGGATTTGAATCTAGGATATGTCAACCCCCAAGTCTAATGCCCTACCTAATACACTGTGACACCTCTGAATAGATGCCTAATGGGAACTGGTAGAGAAGAAATTAGTTTATAGTAGATCAGAGATTCTTATCCTTGGGTATGTGAAACTTGTCAAGGGGACATGAGCAATATTTGCTAAATCACTACATTATCTTATTATCCTATATTACCTTTCCTAATAACTAAATTATTCTGTTATATTATAATAAACAAATAATTAACAGATAAAATATTACAAAAAGTACAAATGTTAGTGAAAAGTTTGTGGATTAGAGAGAGAACAGTGAAGAGGTGGGGGTATGGTGACAAAGGGAGGAGGCATAATGTTATAGTGCATGTGGAAAATTTGAAAGAGACAGTTGGAGGAATAATTCCTATTGACCAAAATCAGATGAAGGGGACTTGGATATGAAAACCTTTTAATGGTGAGCTAGAAAAAATCAGTGACAATGAAAGACAAACTAATTTATCTCTATGATAACTAGGAACTTCAGATTGATTTCTAATTAATGAAGTTATAGAATTTTTGGTTTATCCTTGGAGAAACCCATCTCATTTTTATTAAATATTCTCATAAGACTTCATTTCTATTAATGCAACATATCTCTGTTAATTAAGATTTTTTTTCCTCTTCTCAGTTAAATCCAAAGGAAGAAAGAAATTGAAAGCTTTATATGATGTATGGGTATCTCTTTCAAACAGCATACCTAGATTAAAACTGTTCATTGATAAGAAATAGAATCAAGAGTTTTGCTAATATATTTGACTGTGTTCTAATAAACATATAACAACTTTATGATGTTAAAAATGTTATGTACTAAATAAATTTTTAATTAGGAAAAATTAATTTATTTTATTTTTATGTGCATATACATGGTGAACTCTAGAATTTATTTTTTTTCATATTGAATAAAATGTACAGAAATATATTGAAAGCCAGATTGTATAGGCACCAAAAAAGATTGAGAACTCCTGGTCTAAACTGCTTGAAATTCAGGTGATTATCACAAAAATGATATATTTTTTCCATGATGAGAATCTCGTAGTCATATAGCTTCCTTTTGACGGTGAGCTAGGTCATTGCACATGTACTTCTTTTGTGTATTAAAGGAGACATTCTGTTGAGTCCAGGGACCTAGTCATGACTATTGTATTAAACAAACAAAAAATTGTTACATTTTTATAATGAAAATGGTTTAGAGATTCTCAGACTTTTGAAAAAAAGTGACACATATTGGTAATGGCAATAGTTTTCCGCCTACAATGGGCATTCTTGGAAAACAGAAAGTATAATCTAACTTTTTGTTGATAATTTTTATTTATGCATTACCTCAGTTTTACCACTTCTCTCAATTCTCCGTTTGTACTTCCTTGTGCCTCTCTGCTCTCCCATTTTGCCCTCATCTGGCCAACTCATCACCATTTGTGAAACAGATTTGTTGTTGTTGTTGAGTCTTTTTTTCAGTTGTGTCTGACTTCTCATGACCCTGTTTGGGGTTTTCTTGGCGGAAGTAGTACAGTGGTTTGCCATTTCCTTTTCCAGCTCATTTTACAGGTGAGGAAACTGAGGCAAGCAGGGTTAAGTGACTTGGCCAGAGCCCACAGTGAGTGTTTGAGGTCATATTTGAACTCAGGTCTTCTGGACTCCAGACCTTGGGCTCTAGCATAGTGCAAAGGGCACTGAATGAGTATGCTGGAGACATGAGTTCTTTTATGGTTTTGTCATTAGCTTGCTTTTTGAAGTTCAACAATTTACTTTGCCCTTTCTGGGAATCAGTTTACTTATTTATAAAATTTGAATGTTGGACTAGATCAGGGGTAATTAATCTTTTTTATGCAATGTGTCCTTTTGTTAGTGTGAATCCTTTCTCAGAATAATGTCTTTAGGTGAACACAAATAAGGGAAAAATATAGAATTACAAAGGAAAATATATCAAAATAAAATTATCAAAATATTCTAAAAAGAAAATTCTCAGACCCCAGGTTAAGAACCCCATGATTAGATAAACTCTGTGGATTTTCCATCTAACATTCCATGATTCTATTAATTTTGTAGTTTTATTACAGGAAATCTGCTTTAGTCAGAAAATTGCATATCCTTTGTCATCATTTTACTCCAGAAATCTCTCACTTCCTGGAATTTCTTTTACGTCATCAACAAGTAAAAAACTACCATGTATGTTAATAATCAGTGTCAGTATCTGTGATGACAGAAGAAGTTGCCCAAGAAACATTCTTTTGCTTCTCTGAATTGCTGTCTTGATACAAGTAAGCCACTGACAATGACGAAACTTGTTCTGTGTTAGTGACAGGACCTTGAAACTCATAAACTGTTGTCACTGACAAACTTCTGTCACTGAGGATGAATTAATTTTCTTTGACCTTGGACTTGAAATAGATTGCTCTCAATGGAATTTGTCAGTTTTCATTGTTGTCAAACTCATTCTGAGTGGACGTTGGGTAGGATGTTCTCCTGTCTTGTTTAGCAGTTATGCCTTTGTTGGAATAAGTAATACTAGTGAAGTATAAAAGAAAGAAAAGCATTTGCTTTCCCCTATACCTTTTGCTTTGAAAAATAAATTTTATTGATACCTTTGTTTTTATGTCACAGTTGTTTCCCACTAGTGCCCAAGCCATAAGTAAAAATACTCTAAAAGAAACATCTGAGAATATTTATCCTATTCTGTCCTAGTAGTTTCCTACCTCTCTTGCATGGCATTTTTATTATTTCTTTCACCTAGGGCTTAATTGGTTTTACTAGTACTGAATTAAAAACTTTCTTTTGGCAATCTTTTCATTTACATTGCTGTAGTCATTGTATCATATTGTTTTCTTGATTATGCTTATTTCATTCTGCAACAATCGATGCAAATTCACATTTTTCTGAATTCTTGCAAGTTTATAATGAATAAAGTAAGAAATGATCTTACTTCATAGTATTATCCTATTATATTCACATCCCATAATCCCACCATTCTTTAGTTGAGCACCCACTTTGGTTTAGTTCTTTGGTACCACCAAAAATATTACTATGAATATTTTGGTGTATGTTATATATTTGTTTTTGTCTTTGATTTCCTTGGGGCATATGCCCAGTATCATTATTTTTGTTTGTTGAGTCAAAGGTAGGGCACTTGAGTCACTTGCAAATTTTCAGATTCAAACCCAGAACAGTTGGACCACTTTCTAGTTTCATCAGAAGTGCATCCGTGTGCCTGTCTTCCCACAACCACTCAGAGGTTGATTGTTGCCAGTTTTTTCACCTTTGACAGTTGTTTGTATAGAGTGATATTTTATTGCATTTTTCTTACTATTATTGATTTGAAGCATGTTTTCGTGTGGTCATTTATAGTTTGCAAATTTTCTTTTTAAAACTGTTTATTGTTCCTCTCCCCCTTTTCCTAGCTTCTCTATTACTTTCAGAGGTATCATCATACTATCATCCTCTTAGTCACTCAGGCTCACAGTCTGCCATATTCTCTTTAATCATTTCCCCCGTCCCCATCAGTTCCAACAGTACTGTCATTTCTACCTTTGTAACTGCTCTCATTTAAACCTCCTTCTCTCCTCTGTCATTCTACTTTGTGTACTCTGACACTGGCTATGACATTGGACTTGTTCCTTGTACTTAACACTCCATCTCCCTACTGAGCATTTTCAGTGATGGTCCCCTATGCTTGGAATAGTCTTCATTCTCATCTCTGCCTCTTAGCTTCCCTAACTTCAACTGAAGTCCCACCTTCTGCAACAAACCTTTCCCAGCCCTCTTTAATTTTCTTTACCTCTGAGATTACCCCCAATTTATTCTTTGTGTGTGTGGACATATACACACACATATATAAATATAATGTATAGTGTGTATATGTGTATATATGTATGTAGTTTGCACATAGTTATTTACATGTTTTCTTGCCCCCACAGGGCTCCCCCTTACTCAACCCTCCATTGTTCTGTGAGTTCCTTGAGAACAGGGGCTGGTTTTTTTTTTCCTTTCTTTGTATCTTCATTGTTTAACACAGTGCCTGGCATTTAGTAGGACATTAATAAATGCTAATTTACTGACAGACTTTCAGTTTTTAAAAAATATTTTAATTCAGTGATTAATATGATGAAAAATGGTTTTTGTTAATGTAAATAATATTTCTCAAGAAAACCTTTGAGAACTTTCACATTTAATTTGCTTCTACTCTCTATTACCATAAAAATGTTGTGAACCAGAGATGGTAGATGACAGTTTCATGATGTATGAAGATTTGTTGTCTTGGTAGAACAGGATGTAAGTAGTAACTTTAAATTTTATAGTCTGTGGTTTGTTCAGAATATGAATTACTTTCTTTTGAGGTACTGTAGTATTAATTATAATAAAAAATCCTTTTTTTCTCTGACTAAATGATCAGGAATCTGTGATATGTGTAAATAAGAAATGTTGTTTTACTTATCAACAAAATTTTAGTTGGGATGTTGGTTTTCTAAATTTTTGGTGTAAGGATTTGTAAAGATAGCCTTTGGGAATATGAATTAGTTTTATTATGAAATGCAATTTTAAGGAAATCATGTTTCTTTCTTCAGTGTTAATTAGCCTGATCCTTCATAATCTCATGCATGTGATCATCTTTATTAGCTTTTATGGGAGTGTTAGAAAAACATCTAATGCTTGCTACTACCAGAAGTGGAGATCAGTACTGTAAACAATCTCTCTGTGCTTACTGGAGTATGTAGCTTGCAATTCATCCTGTGAAGTGTTCTTTCTGTAGTGTTGTAATCAGTGCTGGCATGGTGCCAAGAGCATGCTGTATACTAGGGTCGTCCAGAGTAGGAGGCACCAGATTGTTTTTTCTTATCTCTTCTTGTCCTTGGATAATTGACATGATATAGAATTCTGGGTCTCCCCTGTTTTGATTGTCACAACCTAATACAGAGGAGGGAAAAATACTTCAGTGAAGAGAACCAAGAGACAAAATATACACAGTGGCTACAATAACATGAATGAAAAGATCAGTTAATAGGAAGTTGAACTGTGAGTAATGGAAAAAAGAAAACGAGACCTTGAAGAACAGATAATGAAACATACTCCCTTCCTCATAGCAGAGATGGGGGACTGCCAGTAGAGAATTGTTATATTATCAGATGCAATTATAGTGTTGGAGGTTTTTGCTTAATTTTCTATCTTTGTAGAAGCCTCATCATAGAGTTCATTTTTGTAGGTAGTCAGAAAGGAGGCCTTCCCAGAAATGACTGTGATTAAAAGACAAATTGCATCAATATGTTTTAAAACATATTGATTATTTTCCCCTGTTTTTACTCATTCCTTTCTCTAAATAATACCTTACATATACTTTTTAATTCCTTCCCACTTCCTCCCAAATGAGAGAGGTAGATAGGAGGCATAACTTGGAGCCAGGAATACTTGAATTCAAATCCTGCCCCAGACACTACCTTTGTGATTTTGGGCACGTCACCTAGGCTCTCTCAACTTCACTTTTCTCATCTCAAAAATAGGAACTCTAATAGTGTCTATTTCAGAGTTGTTGTAAGGGTCTAATGAGGTAATATATGTAAAGCACTTTCATCCCTTAAAGAAGTGGTGAAAGGGTCAGAGTGGAAAAAGTTTAAGAATCCCTGACTTAAAGCACCATATAGATGAAATGTAGCAGCTGCAGCAGCAAATGGCTAGATTGTTTGTGTTGAGTCAGCATTTTGAGACCGAGTTGAGGATGAGGTTGGGGGAATATGGCCCAAGAATGGATAGAAGTGAGTACCTGGAGGTGAGTAGGGAGGATATGTATTTGGGGATGGTGTCATGGTAGGAAAGGGTCAGGTTAAGGGACTGTGGTTGGTAGAGAGTCCTTTGGTAGTCACTAGCTAGATCTCTCTATAATTTCTCTCTAAACTTTTTAAGAGGAAGCTCAGATCCTGTTCCTAGACATTTCTCCCCCTTCCCAGTGATTTTGGGGAACTGGACTTATATCCATGTGCTGGAAGATCAGAAACAGTGCAGTCTTAGGTTTACTTTACTGTAAGATCCTTTTACTAAAGGTGTTTGGAGAGATATCTTCCAGGAAATGCAAGTCAGAAATAGAGATGAAAATATATACTTTGTCCCACTAAGGAAGCCCATCCTACCAAATAAACCCATTCCTAATTCATTTTTCTCTAGTGTGCTTACCCTGTTTACTGCTCTCTCTTCTCTGCTCAATAGTATATGGACTAATTACCTCAGTGCCATTAATAACATAAATGTTTATTGAATCATGGAAAACTAATTGAGGAGTTTAAAAAAGTTAAATCCTACTGTACCATATGTAGTACATAAAGAAGAAGCTCGAAAAATACTAAGATAAATATCTATGTATAGGAGAGTGTGTGTGTGTATGTTAGTGAAGATCAACAAAAACATATATAGTAAAAAAAATACTTTTATGTTTCATTGATCACGTCCCTACTGGATACTGGATAGTCCCTAGCAAATTTACTGATATCTTTTTTAGAGGGAAACATTAAATATAAAAAAGTACAATCATTAAAGAAGATTTGCAATTTCCCAAAGTCAATCCACACCACTTTTTTCTTCCTGTCTAATTCTGGACCCAATTGTTTGTCTGTTTGTACCGTCTGTCCGGGATATTTATATATACCCAGATGGGTCAGCATTATATATTGTTCATACTTCTACATGTCATATTCTGGGCAATAGACATTCTTCATCTCCTTTGTTTTCCCATGTGGATGATGATGATGAACTCAGTTGAGTGATAATAGATCTTTTCCAGGAGGTTCTGTAGTGTTCTAATATAGTCAGTGCTGCTGTAACTTGACATTTGTTCCCAAAAAAGCAACATCCTATACAAAATTGAGCAATAAAAACCACAGGGATTATTGGGAAAAACAGGCTTAGGGCACAATGCTTAAAAACTTCATCTGTAACTTGTTAAAAAAAAAAGATAGGCATCTAATAAAAATGGTAGTACAGTTTTATATATGTTAAAAAGTTAAGAAATACATATATACTATAGTAAATAGTGGCAGCATCTGTAGCCTTGGATTGCTGCTCAGTGATTCCCCTCAACATCCCCCTTCCTGTATCCTTGTAAAGTGTAAAGCAAGTTGGGCAGACCAAAACTGAGCCATGGTGGAAGAGGGATAGTAGTGGTGGTGATGGTGGAGTGGACCAGTCCTTCTCTGCCTGCATTTCCTACTGCGCTAGAATATATACAATATATATGTCACTGTATCTTGACAGAGGACTGAAGTTTAGAAGTGAGCACCAGAAGGGTTACAGCTTGTGAGTTATTGTGAAGTGGTGCAATTTTCTGCGTTCATGACGTTTCTTGAGGAAGAAATCGAGCAGAAGCAAACTCAAAATGAATTATGCTCAAAATGTTCCCTAATATATCAGTCATGTTGGAACAAATACGTGTTGTTTGAAACAAGCATTCTAATCTAGCAGAACTGATTGTACTCAGTGCAACTAGAATATTGGCATATAAAGAACCTTACCCCCTATGAGCAATCCATCTTGGGAGCTTGCACTACACCTACTCCATGTCAATGGTAAATACCTGTGAATCGGTTGGTAAGCATTTATTAAGTGCCTACTAACTGCCAAGGATTGTACTAAGCATTGGGAATACAAAGAAAGGCAAGGAACAGGAATTGCCCTTGAGGAGCTCATAATCTAATGGTGGAGACAACATGCAAACAACTAGGTACAATATGCAAAGAAGATATATATGTATATATATATGTATATGTGTATGTATATATACACATATACACATACATACATACATATGTAATATATGATATACACATATATATGATAAATAGGAAATAATCAACAGAAGGAAGGCACTAGAATCAAGGGGGATTGGGAAAGGCTTCCTGTAGAATGTGAAATTTTATCTGAGACTTGAAAGAAGGACAATGATGAGGTAGAGATGAGGAGGGAGAGCATTCCAGGTATGAAAATGCCTAGAGTTGAGAGATGGAGTGTCTTATTTGATCAATGTCACTGGCCTCTGGCAAACATAAACTTCCCTCTCTGTGACTTTCATTGATATTTATGGTCAGAATTGTTGTAGGAAAGGCCTGACTCAGACCAATTCTCTGGCAGTTTAGGCTCAAGAATGGAACAAAATGGTACTTGTGGAACATTTAGCAGTTAAGATAAGGAGATTTACTTCGCCATGGCAGAAGGATATTCAGAAAGGACCATTCAACCAAGACACCATATGCTTTGAATCTAGTATCAGTTTTGCTGTGGCTGCCATCCCAAGCCTCTGGGCCAAGTTAGAGATTAGGTAACTAGAAAGCCACATCAATAGCCCAGCTCTTGTCCGCTGTTCCATTCTTGAGCCTAAACTGCCAGAGAACTAGTCTGTGTTAGGCCTTTCCTACAACACTTCTGATAATTTCAGTATCTTTTAGGAAAAGAATTAGTTGACCCCGCATCACGACTACGGGAACCGAGGTAGATATCTTCAACTATAAGTGTTATTGAACAGAGTTATATCTGTTTTTAATTCTTCCAAGGAATCTTAAAATTGCTCTATGAATGGAAGACCTCTTAAAGCATTTAAAAATGGCATTTTGTTATACTTCAGTATTCAAGTTTTTTTTTAGTCCACAGTCAGCATAATGAGATCTTATATTGTAGTCTTTGTCTCTCGGTCAGTTGCCTGATGGTAAAGATCTGGTCTACTGTTGAATATTCCTTACAAAAGCCTATCTGTTCCCTACTAACCCTCAAAAACAAAGGCCTGTCTTTTTAATGCCAGTATTATTCTGGTGGTGCATGTCTATAATTCACGGACCTCTGCTGTCTCTGAAGAACTAAAAATGAATATCACATAAAGGGCAATGGAGATGTGCATAGTGAATGTGAACAGGCTGCAACGCATAACAAAACAGAAACTTTGAAGAACCAAAGTAAAGGATATCAGAGAAATATATAATCATTTCAATATAGATGGGCTAATTATGTGGTAAGAGTAAGGGATATCTAACCCCTTGATAGAGTGTGCTCTTCATTGATATCCTGGTGTTGCTGTTGCTATGGCAAAGGGTATGCACATTTTTATAGCCCTTTGGGCATAGTTCCAAATTGTTTTCTAATGTGGTTGGATCACTTTACAACTCTACCAACAATGCATTAGTGTTCCAATTTTCCCACATCTTCTCCAACATTTATCATTTTCCTGTTTTGTCATGTTTATAGAGCTAGAAAAAAAACAAGATTTATTTGGAATAACAAAAGGTCCAGAATATCAAGAGAACTAATGAAAATAAATGCAGGGGAAGGTGGCCTAGCCATACCAGATCTTAAATTGTATTATGAAGCAGCAATCATCAACTACTTGTACTGGCTAAGAAATAGAGTGGTGGATCAGTGGAACAGGTTAGGTATGCAAGACGCAGTAGTCAATGACTATAGTAATCTACTATTTGATAAACTCAAAGACCCCAGCTTCTGGGATAAGAACTCACTATTTGACAAAAACTGCTGGGAAAATTGGAAAAGAGTATGGCAGAAACTAGGCATAGACCAAAATCTCACACCATATACCAAAATAAAATCAAAATGGGTTCATGATTTAGATATAAAGGCTGATACTGTAAGCAAACTGGGAGAGCAAGGAATAGTCTACCTATCAGATTTATGGAAAACAGAAGACTTCATGACCAAACAGAAGATAGAGAACATTATGAAATGCAAAATGGATAATTTTGATTACATTAAATTGAAAAGTTTTTGTACAAACAAAGCCAATGCAACCAAGATTATGTGGGAAGTAGAAAACTGGGAAAGAATTTTTACAACTGGTGTCTCTGATAAGGCCCTCATTTCTAAAATAGATAGAGAATTAAGTCAAATTTATAAGAATACAAGTCATTCTCCAATTGATAAATGGTCAAAGGATATGAACAGGCAGTTTTCAGATGAAGAAATTAAACCCATCTATAGTCACATGAAAAAATGCTCTAAATCACTGTTGATTAGAGAAATCCAAATCAAAACAATGCTGAGGCACTACATGACACCTATCAGATTGGCCAATGTGACAAAACAGGAAAATGGTTGATATCCTTTAGCCTTCTGGTTGATATCCTTGTCTCAAGTCTCTACCCAGTCCAGACTGTTCTCCACTCAACTGTCATATTTATTTTTCTAAAGCACAATTCTCACCAAGTCACCCTCCTATTCAGTAAACTCTGGAGACTCTTTGTCACCTCCAGAATTAAATATAAAATATTATTTGTCATTCAAAGTCTTTCATAACCTGGCCTCTTTCTACCTTCCCTATCTTATCATACCTTACTCCTGCCCACATACTCTGCAGTACAATGGCACTAGCCTTCTAGTTCCTCACAGAAGATACTCCATCCACTTACTTTGGACATCTTCACTGGCTGTCTCTCATGCCTGGAATGCTCTTCTTCCTCATCTCTTCTCTCCCTGTCTTTTCCGCCACCCCACCCCCATTTCTTCTCTTTTTTTAAGTCCAAGCTAAACTAATACCCTTTTAAGGAAGTCTTTCCTGATCCTTTTAATATTTGTGCCTTCCCTTTGTTGATTATCTCCTAGTTATCCTGCCTGTTTGTACAAGGTTGCTTGCATGTTTTCTCCCCCAGTAGATTGTGAGTTCCTTGAGAGCAGGGACTGATTTTTAGCCTTTGTATCCTCAGTGTTTAGCAGAGTATTTGACAGAGTAGTCACTTAATAAATCCTTGTTGATTTGTCTGTACCCTTCCAATAATCAAGAATTCTGAAAGAGAAGGGGCAAATTTTCTAATAAAATCTTAGACGGAACTCAACAGTTTCTAGCCTTTTAAATAGGTCACATTATAGAAAATAACTTTCTTAGGAGCTTCAAAGGTGAGTGACAGGAGCTTTTTGAGTTTTAAAGAGTTGAACATATTCTATCTCATTGTGTTTTTCAGACATTTTGAACTAGGCTGTGCTGCTATATAGTTCCCTGTGATGCTAGGAGAAAAGTAGATAGCGGACAGGGGGATACTCATCAGAAGCCAAAGGTGACATCCATCCAACCCTCTGTTAAAAATATCAACAAGAAGAAAGCCTACCTATGAGAGATTTTAGATACCTGGAAGTTGCTGGAACAGATAGCTAAAGTAGGAAGGGGGCAGTCCAAGGTGGCAGGGTACTAAAGTGGCTTTTTTTAGCAAGATATAAAACATTTTAAAAGAGAATTGTACTGTATGTGGACGTATTCTTCACAGCAATAAGAAACTGTTGCTTCGTGCTCCTGATTGGTAACTTTCTTCTGCGGACCATCATTTTAGGAAGGATTCAGCCATGATTCTAGGGTAAGGATAGTGTAACTTGTTTTCTTTGTAGTTCTTAGTATTTTATTTTATACATTTAAAAACATTATTCTGAAAACAGGTCCACAGACTTGACTAGACTGTGCCAAAGGGATCCTTGACATAAAAAAAGGCTAAGAGCTCCTGTTTTAGACTAATCCTAGGGTTCTCTGTATTCCTAGTGTGCTTCAGAAACTCCAACGTAACAGAGGAATAATTTGTCCAATGATAACACTTCTTTGCTGCCCCCAGCACCTAAGACAATTCACTTTGAATGTAGATCATTTCTAGAAGAGGAACATTTAAAAAACATTCAAAGTAGACTATAATGCCTGGGGGAAAAATGCTTAGTGTTACTTTTAGTGCCATTATCACCATTAGGCTACACTTTTTTTTTTAGTGTCCATCAGTTTATGGTTTTTATTCAGGTATTTTCAAATAGCTTATGTTATAGGGGACAGAAAAGATTAAAGTGAAATATTTTAGTACTGCTTATGAAATCTGCCCCCAAAATACTTTTTTGTAGGTGGAATGGAAATGAAATCAGATCTTTGCAATCTATAAATTTTAAATTTAGAGATAACTATGTTGCTTAGTGGTTAGAATACTGAGCTTGTAGTCAGGAAGCTCTAAGTTCAAATGTGGCTTCAGGCACTTCTTGGCTGTGTGACCCTGGGCAAGTCATTTAACATCTGTCTGCCTTAGTTTCCTCAACTGTAAAATGGACATAATAGTAGCACCTGCCTCCTTGGATTTTTGTGAGGATCAAATGAATTGTAATTGTAAATCAGTCAGCACAGGGTCTAGAATGTAATAGGTACTTGCTTTTAATAAATGATTATACTCTTCCCCATTCCCTCTTACCTGTAATAATAAAGTTAAGCTGTTAAGCTGCTGGTTTTGTATTAACTTTTGAAGTTTTCTAGTAAGTTTACCAATTATCTAATATAAAGAGGAATAAGTGATTGTAACGATCAATGTAGAATGGCTCAAGCACAGCCCTTTAGCCGTATTAAGTTTTGTTGTGATTTAAGGGAGGCAGCTTGGTGCAGTGAAAAGAGTGCTTTTATTTGAAGTCAGAGCACCTGATTTTGAATTGTGATTCAGTCACATGCTGCCTGTGACACTGGGCAAATCACTGAATCTCTCTGGGCCTCAGTTTTCTCATCTGTCAACTGAGGAGACTAGACTAGACTAGCTCTTAGATTATCTCCAGCACAAACTCCATGATCCTTTGAAATGGAGTGATTTGCAGTAAATTCACTGTGAACCTGAGGTTAACATCCTATGTAGCTCTTCTGTCATCCATTCAAGTATGAACAGTGGTTGCTTAAGTGTATTACCACTCAAGGTGTCTAGATTAAAGGGCTCCACGGTCATTTGGATGTATATGTTTGTAATAAAGACCAATGTCACGTTGTTTTATAGCCATATCTCAAGTATTTTATTATGCTTGTAGAAAAATTCTTTTGGCAGGTTCTTTCTACTTCTTTAAAAATGCCTAGGGAATTTTGCTCAGGGCCAGATATGTGCCCTGTTTTGTCATTTGACTTTTCGGTTATAATAAGCTACTGATTTGTAGCCCACAGTATCAGTGTTTCCTAGATGAATCTCTAGATGCCTTGTTTTTTCTCTGTGACCCTTTTCCCTTCTTCCCACTGCCTTAGAGGGTACCTTTTCTCTCCTTTGTTTCCTGGTAACGCCCATTCTCTAGTCTATCTTTGTAATTCTTTTCCATCTCTGCCCCCTATTAAGTTACCTTCTCCTGTTTCAGTTTCATTATGTATTTGTGATAGATACTATAACAATTATTTAGTAAAAATTAAAAATGTGATTTTCCCATTAAACCAAAATATACAGCTCCTCCCCGATTCACTTTATAGTGATATTTTTATTTGTTTATTATGTTGTTAGCCTGTTGACAGTCATGACTTATGATCATCAAAGATGCTTTTTTTGAGTAACACATCTATACTTGTGGTTATCTTTTTGTAAGGTAATAGAGTTCAAAAAACTCCTAATTGAGTTCTGGACGATTAAGATACTAGATTGGATATTTTCATTTTATACTGAATGAAGCTTAGTTTTTTGTCCTTTTCAAGTTTAAATTATGATATGCCAATTCGAGAAGTTTTGCATTTACATTGGAAGAAAGGAAGCTGTATGATAGAACAGTCCAACATTAGCTCATTTTGTACTTAATGACTACTGTAAAGAGTCTGTATACACATATATCCTTAAATGTGCTCTTTTATTTTTGTGGTATATTTTTGGATCTGAAAGGATGGAAATTATTTTGAATTATAAGCTTAGTTCTGAAAGTTGAGATTTGGCTTTTGATGTTACTAGTTGGAAAATTTTTGATTATTTTGCTAATAGTAGTAAACCTTTCTATTTCAAGGCCATTAAAGTTTTTGCTTCAAGATAGTCTCTGTCTCTCTTATTAACATACCTTTAAAATATTTATATTTACATGCATTTATAATCTCTTCCTCCCACAGCCCACATTTCCTTTTGTTTAAAAAAAAGGAAAAGAAAACCCTCATCATAACTATATGTGTGTGTGTTTTTAGATATATTCCAGCAAGACAGATTCCCACAAGAATATGTATTCCCCTCTTTCTCCCACCTCTCTCTCTCAATCTCAGTAGTCATCTCTCTGAAAGGAGGAAAGTGGAATAACCATTTCTATAACTGTTTCATCTGTATGTAAAATATATTTTGGTTAATTGTTTTCTAATTTTTTTCTTCTTCAAGCTGTACTTCCTTGACTCCTGGACCTAGTTGTGATCGATTTAAATTGCATATACCATATGCTGGAGAAACATTAAAATGTAAGTAAATGCTGCTTATTTTTCAGAGAAACATCAGTTACTACACTTTCTTTATCTCAAATTATATTTCCTTGTACATTAAGAAGTGCTACTGCTCTGCATTTATATCTTTGTGACATGCTTTCCATGATTCCTAGGAATTATGCTTCTATTATTTAAGATTATGGCTTGATTAAAACATCTCATCTCTCTGCCATGTCTGGTTTTACCCACAGTAAGAGAACTGACAGGTGTTAAAAGTGCAATTAAAAGAGTAGGAATGTAAAATTTTTTTTCTCCATAGCAACAGGAAACTGTTACTTTCATTCATATACTGCCAATTTAAGAGAAACATCAAAATGCAGACAGTTACCTACTTATGAATACCTTATGAATGACCACTTAAGACCATTTCTTGTAGAGGAGCCTAGGGATGTTCTCACGTTTGAGATTATCATGAGCAGATAGGTGTTCTTGGCATTGTTTCCCCATAAAATAATGATCTGAATGGTGTGATTCTAAAGCATAATTATAAACATATTCCACATAAAATTGTCTGCATGAAGTTAGTATAAATGTTGATAGTAAAGTAGAGATCATTAATTCTCAACTTGGAATCAGAAAGACCTGAATTTGAATCCTCCAACAGATGCTTACTAACTGTGAATCTAGGCAAGTCAATTAACTCTTCAATCTCTGTAAAATGGTAATAATAACACCATACAAAGTTATTTGAGACTCAAATAAGATAATATTTGTTAAGTACTTTATAAACCTTAAAACACTATTATCAATGTTAATTATTTTTATTAATAAGATAATATTAATAAACTACAAAGCAAGATTTGCCTATTCCTTGAAAGCTTTCTTAGGCCACTCATTTGGAAGTCATCTCTCACTTAGCCTTAAGGCCCTCTTAGTCTTAAACACTTATTGGCTAAACATTGTCTTTTTATCAGTTCTTAGCATAGTATATTGCACATAGTGGACACTTAAATGCTTTTGAATGAATGAATGATATAAGAAATTAAGTACAGTAAGAAGTTAGGTGCTATCTTAGAAGTTTAATATTTCTACTGTGCTCCTAGGCGTTATGTTAGTCAGTATCTTGATTTATCTTGGTTGTCATCAATTTTACTTTTTATATTTTTATAAGATTCACTTACTTGAAGATTATTATTCTCAAGCATACATGGTATTTTTAGCATCTAATTAGAGAGGTAGGTCACCTCAGATTTAGCGGGTGTTCTAAAAAAAAGGCTTTTTGAAAGGAAATTAGCAAGTTTTTTTTTTGTACATGAGACATTCTCTCTCTTTTAGTGGTAATGCCAATTTTTATGCTTTTTGGCATGAAGTAATTTTTGAGGATTTCTTTGTATTGGCATTTTGAGGTACTATAATAGTTTCTTAGAATCCATAATGCATCAGATATATTATTTTGTAACTAGCAACATACCTTTCTTAAGAAAATCATAATTTTTGTTGGAAATGGTAACTAAAATATATTCCATTTGTTGTTATTGTAATATATTTTACCAGGAATTTTTTTTGTTTGGGTTTAAACCCGTTTTTACCCTCTCACGAGGAATCATAGACTATTAGAGGTAATGTAAAAGATTTTTAAGAAGTCACTTAGTCTAACTCATTGCCTTTTTTTTTCAACTCATTGCTTTTTTGAGTGAGGAAATTGACCTTGAACATAAGATGAAAAGAGGTAAGATAAGAATTAAAGGTCTTCATATAACACAGACGAAGTATAATATATTGTTTAGAATTCTAGTCTTGGTGAGCAAAATCTATATTTAGACTCCATTTATCATACTTATTAGCTTTGTGACCATGGTGAAGTTAATTTTAGGGTAAACCTAACTACCAGTAGCAGTACATATTCACTACCAACAGTAGTACCTTGAAGGTAGTACCTACCTCATGGAGTTCCACTGTTGCCAATTGCATATTGGCTCAGCTTTCCCTCCAAGTTAGCAAAAAACTCTTCACACAAGAAGTGCTCTAATCTATTGACTTGTAGTATTGCCTTGGGGCCAGTACTTTTGTTGAATGCAAATGTTTAGCTTGGAGAGGATAAATCTGTGACCAGTCCAGTACTCTGTGCCACACATCACCTTCATAACTCTCATATCCTGTCTGTCTCTTCTCTTTACAATGACATAGTCTATTAAATGCCAATATATAAATTCAATAAACTTTCCAGGGATGTTCACATAGATAATGAGGTTATATACACATTGCTAGAGCTAGCTCAATGTTTGTGAGGCTCCAAAGGAAAGTGTGGGAGAGAGGAGCTATTAGGATGCCTACCAAACTGAAGGTCTATAGAGCTGTTGTGCTGACATCATTGTTTTATGCCTGGGAAACCTGGACAGTATACCAGCACCGTGCCAGCAAACTGCATTGCTTCCAAATGAATTGTCTTAGAAAGATTCTGAAGATTACCTGGCAAGATAAGGTACCAGACACTGAGGTCCTTTCTCAAGTTGAACTGCCAAGCATTTAAACTCTACTGCAGAGAGTGAAACTCTGATAGGCTGACCACATTGTTTGAATGCCAAACGTACATTTACCTGAAAGACTATTTTTACAGAGAGCTCACACAAGGCAAGTGCTCAGATGAAGGTCAGCAGAAGTGATATAACACTACTCTCAAGGTCTCTTTGAAGAACTTTGGAGTTGATTGTGAGACATGGGAGATGCTGGCAGAGGACTGCCCAGCATGCTCTGCCCACATCAATGAGCAAAGCAGAATTGCGGTAGCTCAAAAGAAATGGGAGATGTGCAAATTGACAGACATCCCTACTCCAAATGTTCATAAAGACTATTTGTGTCTGACCTGAGGTAGAGCCTTCTGAGCTCTGATCAGCCACAGTTGGACACATTGTACCTTGACTTCAACATAGTGATGTCATTTTGGTACTCTTTGAGCATGAAGGACAATGACCAACCAGCCTCAAAGAGTAATTGGTATATGAAGTGCTTTAAAAATTTTTAAATGCTATTTAAAAATATTATTGTTCCAGAAAATTATGCATAAGAATTAGGGGAAAAAAGGCAAAGTAGTGATTAATAGAATCTGTAGGACACTGAAATAGAATCCTCAAATTTACTTCACCAAGAAATGTCACAGTCAAAGTTATAATTTCATTATCAAGCAACCAATATTTCATGCATCCAGTTTACTGCAATTATCTTGAAGTTACAGTCATTAAGGACGCAGAGAATAATGTCTGTCCTTGCTGATGGCCACAGGCCACAGTTTACTCTCTAATCTACTGTAAGTGGAGGATGCCTCTTAGGAAGCTACTCCCATCTATAGACAAAAGCACAAATCAGAAGCATGAAAGCCAATCTAGGCTCATCTTCTTTTGCACTTCAGGCCCCCATTTCAGTTGAATTCATTCTGTTGTAATCCTGGGAGACGGCTACAATTGTTCTGGTCAGGGCTTGACTCAAGCCAGTTCCCTAATAAGTTAGGTTTGATATTTGAACAAAATGAGACATTCTTAGTTCATTCAATATTTATCAAAAAGATATTGACTTCACCTGTTAGCAGGATAGTTATAGATAGTTGATAAGGATCATCATTGAGGACTCTTTGATTTAAATTAGCTGAGTGAAACTTCTTTGCCAGTTACCTTGTCATGATACATCAGCCAAGCATGAGAGCATCCACTTCCCTGTGGACTGAATTCCTGATCTTTAGCTGGAACTATGACCTATTATTACTTCTTTTTGGATTTTCTGGTCATTATTTTGTCTCATTTTTTTGGGGAGTACTTGTGGGACAGATCTTGGAACTGCTTTCCTCCTTTTCTACCATCTTTGTCTGTCTTGGTCTATAGGTTCTTAAAAGAATAGTAAACTGAATGCTATTTACATTGAATTTGAAAGACTTATGGTTTTTTATCAATTGGAACATGAATGAGTATACATATTTTACGTCATTATCTGGCACCTGTAAAAATAATTTATCAAATTTTATGGAATAAAAACTTAATAGAAATAAACATAAAAGTTGCAGAAATAATAAGCGTTTTATGAAGAGTAATTCAACAAAAATAGTAGACAGTAATGGAAACATGAATGAAAGGATATGAGTCTAATTGAAGAGTAAGAGTATCCTAACAATGAGTTGGCTAAAGGAAAAATCATAGAAGCAGTTAGTAATTATTTTCAAGAGTTTTGTTGTGACAGCGTACCAATTTTTATTAGAATCTTAAGCAGTCCTTAAAAGAAAAATTCCTTAAAAGAAAATGTATTATTGAAAAAATGTAAAAGGAAAGTTAATGATTTTGAGAATTCATTGTGAAAAAAAACCTATGAAATCAGCACATTAAAAAGCCTAAAGAAAGCCAAAAGATATATCTTTAAAAATTAGAGAAGAAACAGATAAAAGGAAAAAAATATTAAACTCATAAACAATAATATGCTTTATAAAATGATTATTACCAAATATGATTCAAAAAGAGACAGCATCTACTTGATTTTCTGCTAAAGAATCTGGTGTTAGAAATTGAATAAAGCATAGATGAATTACTAAGGAAGAAAAAAAACTCTTGATCCAAATTTTTTTTTTACAAAGTTTTTTAATCAGATGTTTAAAGAAAGATTTGATATATGTGCTACAAAAATTAATCCCAATAATAAAGAATGTTAACCAGATTCCTTTTATGAATAAAATATTATTGCGATACCCATACAAGAGGATAAAGCTAAGAAAGGTAAGTTTATAATAATGTGAGCATTGATTATGAATGAAAATATTTTAATTAAAATTTTGGCAAAGTGCAGTAACATGGTGTATCCAAAAATTAATTAAGAACAAGTTAAATTAATTGTAGTCATTGGTCAAAATTAGGAAAACAATTAGTATTTTTCAACAATTAAACATGAATTAAACTATTATATTATGTTAATAAGAGCAGAAAAAATTTTTAAGAAAATATGGCATGTATTTATATTTTTAAAAAACCCTAAAAAGCACAATCAAGGAAAGGTCAGAAGTATTTATCTAATACTAAGAGCTAATTTTGTTTACCAAAAAGTATTATACTAGAATCTTTCCCAGTAAGTTTGGTAGTAAAGTAAGAATGACTTCTTTCCTCATGTATTTGACATAGTAATAGAAATATTAGCTCTAACAGCAAAACAAAAGAAAGTACATGTCAGCAAAGACAAGGAAACATTATCCTTATTTATGGATTGGTGCTTTACTTAGACAATCTCAGAAAATCAGTCAAGAAAGTCATCCTGATGCTTAATCACTTAAATAGAAGGTTACATGCCAAATCTACAAATATCATTGAGATTTCTGTATAGTAGTAACAGAATCCTGGAGGAAGCAATAGAAAGAGAAATTCCACATTAAATCACTCTATTATACATAAAATAGCTAGAAGTTATGCTGTCAATTTACCAATAAGCTTTCTATAAATATGACTAAAAATTCTCTTTACAAAAGTATAAGAAAACAAATAATTGGGGTCATATTCGTTGTATTTAGACTATGCAAACATAATAAAATACAAAGAAGCTACTCAAATTAATTGATTTTATTCTCTATTAGTCTAGTTACTAGGGGAGGGCAAGAGAAAGAGAGGAGACACTTTATAGTAGTAGACAAAATAATAAAAAATTAGTGTAAAAGCTCAAGAACTTCATGACTTATAATTTTAGAAAATTAGTGATGTTGGAGATCTTGTATTGGTAGGCTTTAAGTAACATTAAATAACATTAAGTAACATTAATTAAAAAGAATTGGCAGCTTAGAACAAAGTGGAAAATATTAATAAATTTTGTGAATGCTATGAAAAAGTGAATGGAGGAAATAGAACGCGAAAATGTAAGGACAGAAGAACAATATCAAAACCACATTAAGACAGCAAAATTGGAAGATCACTTAGGTCTATACAGACCAAAGCAACTAACCTCAAAGACAAACCTTTTCAAACAATCTGAGAATGATTTGAACTATAGAAAAGTACAGTGAAACACCATGTCCTGCTACGTTGCTGGTTCCAAATACCTCTAGGGCCACAATATTGCCAGTCATGCCTTGAGTCTCATGGGGATAACATATTACATTCTGCTTTTGCCTGATGGAAGTGTAGGCTTCAGGATGCCTCCTAGGGGAAAGCAATATTGCAGGTAGGGTAGGTGAAGGTGGTCCTAAAATCTACCAGGTTAGCTTTGACCCTTTTAGCTTTCTACTCCCTTATTCTCATCCGCATCTCATTTCTACCCAGTATGAAAATCCCACCTCTCCCCCCACCCTGCTTCAGCCTCACCAAGTCGCATTCCAGATCTGCCCACCTTTTCTACTGTGCCCTCTGGAATCTGTGCTCCACAAGTTACAAACTTCCTTCTTAACTCAGAACGCTTCTTCTTTTGCTCCTTTCTTCCACCTTCTGGTACTCACTAAGACCTGATTTCTTCTAGATAACATTTCATTTCTGCGTATGCTTTCCAGTACCGGATGTACTTTTTTTCATACCCTTTGACTCACTGGTTATGGTGAGAGTGTTGAAATATTCCTTATTCCAGATGACTATGTTAAAACTTTCTACAATCATCATTTGGAATCACTATCCTCAATCAAAATTTGTCACCCAATCCAAATTCTGGCAGTTGTTATCTACTTATCCCTAGGAAATTTTCCCTCCATTCTCTGTGAATTCAATACCTGGCTCATGGTCTAACTCTCTACCTCAACTCTTGCTTTAATTCTAGAGGGCTTCAACATAGATATTTATCTTCCCTCAGATTCCATAACTTTCTAGTTTTTCAACTTTAGCATCTATAGACTCACTCCTTCACTTCACCTTAGTTACACACTGGGATGTTCATATCCTTGATCTTGTTATCTCTTACCAAATGTTAAACATCCATGTTCAAGAACTTCAAGTTTTCTTTATCGGATCATAATATGTTTTTTCCATCTATCCATATGCTTTACTGCTCCTAAATCTATTCTTCGTATTCACTGGGACCTCTATTTGCATCACATGTTTCTTTCTTTATTGGACTTTCTTGGGCAATTTACCCCTCTTGCTGATTTCACAGTTTCTTGATAACATCTTCAGTTCAGGCTATTATGATGTGATAGCACTACTATTTGCCAAGGCCAGCTGCTAAACATGAACCTTTGACCCCATCCCTCCCTGACTTTTCTAGAAGATTGTCTCCACTATTGTTAGCACTGTGGCTTTAATCTTTATCTATTGATTCCTTCCCTATTGCCTACAACTTTGTCTATGGTTCTTACATACTTAAAAAAAAACAAACCCACCAAGTATTTTACTATATGTTGCCTCTTAGCTACACTCCTTCAACAAGCTTTCTATATTAGGTGCCTCCACTTCCTTTCCTATTGCTTTCTTTTAAAATTGCAGTTTTGACTTCCATTCTCATCATTTAACTGAAATAGATTTCTCCACAGTTACCAATGATGTCTTAATTGCTAAACCTGATTGTCTTTTCTCAGTCCTTATCCTACTTGACCTCTTTGCAGCATTTGAAATTATTGATTGACCATGTTTGCCTCCTAAATACTCTCTCTTTTTTGGGTTTTTGATGGTCTTTTCTCTATTTGATCTCCTCCTCTCTGTTTTCCTGCTCCCTCTAAGCCTTTTTTTGCTAGATCTTCATCCGTGTCCTACCCACTAACTGTGGGTATTCCACAACACTCTGTCTTGGGTCTTTGTCTTGTTTCTTTCTGTAGTCTATCATTCTGTGATTTCAGCAGCTCTCATGAGGTAAATCATAGTCACTCTACAGATGATTCACAGAAATATAATTACAGTTCTAGTTTCTCTTCTGATCTCCAGCCATGCATCACCAACTGCCTATTGGATATTTCAAATTGGATGTTCTGTAGTCATCTTCAACTCCATATATCCCAAACTGACTTATTATCTTTACCCTCCAAATCTTCCTGTCTTCCTAACTTCCCCATTACTATTGAGGGTATCATCAATATGTCCATTCACCCAGGTCTGAAACCTCAGTGTCACCCTTGACTTCTCATTCGTTTTACATACCAGTTAATTGCTGTTATGATTTCTTTCTATATAATAGCTCTAGTATCTTTCCCCTTCTTTCCACTCACATGGCCACCACTTTAGTTTAGGCCTTCATCATCTGTTTCTTAGACTATTATAACAGTCTTCTAAATTGAACTCCCTGTCCCAGAAGGATGTGTGAAAAAGGGTATAAATACTGTCATCAAAGAGATGTACAAATGGAAAAGAACATTGGTCCGAAATGGGAAGGGGATAGGTCAAGAGTGATATGCAACAGAGGGACAGCCCATATCTGGCACTGGTACTCACCTGATTGCAAGGGTACAGGAAGGCTCCCAGCTTATTAGGCTGCCTACCTCAGTACAGAATTTATAACAGGACATTGACAAAAGTTCAAGGCAAAAAGTCCTGAATAGGTTATGACTTCTGCCATTGGAGAGAATACTCAAATTCAGTTACAAAGAATATTGAATTGTGGCACGTAGATACTTTTCTATCCACTGTGCCACAATGCTTCTCCAAATAGATGTATTAAAATTCTCTAGTTGTAGTAGGTCCTGTGGATTATTTCATGTAGAAATAGGAAGTAACTACCTTGGTATCACAGCCTTCATATACTTTTTGTCAGTTCAGAACTACCTATGACTTTAAACCTTATGGTACTAGCAGTGCTTTTGTTTTTCAGGGTGTTTCTATGCCTGAGATATTGGTGCAGCTGATCCCTTAATACTTTGATGGATCTATAATTTCATTGACTTGAGTACTCTTTCCAACAATACAGATCACAACCCATTGATTGTCCTATAAAGCTACCACTGAGAGTTCACTCAGTATGCTGGGAACTTTCCTTTAGATCTCCTGGCAGTCCAGTGGAGCACGTCGTCTTTTTCCACTCCTCATCTCTTGTTTTTGCTTCTATTTGAAATCAATCAACAGGTGTTAATTAAGTGCATACTATATGCCATAAACTTCTTTTTTATTATTGATATCCTCAGCTTAAATAATAAGGTATTATAGATGAGTGCAGATAAATTAGAAGAAACAACTTTAATCTTATTATTAGAAAAAATGAAATGAATAGAAATTTTATGGGTCAAGGAAAACCTGAAGAATCTGAGGTAGTAGCAGATCTGTGCCTAACACAACCTCTAGATGGGCTACATAATAAAAAAAAAATGGATGGCAAAAATATAGTCTATCTTGAATGACTTTAAAGAGGAAATGGGCATACTTAGAATGAAATTTTAAAAAGTCTTTTTTGAGTTTTATGGCAAGAATCCAACTAATAGACCAAATATAGCAAAATAGAGATATTTTAAAAATGGTATCTGCTATAACCATCATTAATGAATACAACTGGCCACAATCCTTAATAGAGTCTAAAGGACCTGAACACAGTAGTCTGTGCTGCAGCCATATAAGCCACCATGACAGAGTGGCTTGGGAATGCTATTGAAGACCTTCAGAAAGCCACTGGAAGATTCTAGCAGTATCTAGTTGGTATGCACAGTAACAAACTTGAAATTCCTCGATTAATGACAATGAAAAAGAAACGTGAAATGAAATCCAGAAAACAAAAATTGATAAAAAAATTATGGATACCCTTAATCAGCAATTGAAAGTGAAAGCTAAAAGATTAACACAATACAAGGTGTCAAAATAGTTTAAAAAAATCAGCAATTCAGTGTCAGTGAAAAACTGAGTTAATAGAGACTTGATTTGGCCAACATATAAGAGATCAAAAATTCCTGAAGGAGGATAAAAAAAAATTCGGGTTATTCAGAGTGGTTGGAAGAAGTACGACGATATTTCTTTCAAAATGGAAAGTTTAAATAAACTGAAAACAGAAATCAGTTAATCAGTGAGTATTTATTAAGTGCCTGTGTTCTAAGAATTGTGCAAGGTGCTGTGACAGAAATACGATGAATGAAATAATACCTACTCATAAGGAATTTATTTTCTAATGGGGAAAAAAACAAGGAAATAAATAAGTATCTAGGAAATTAATACATATAAAGTAGTTAAATGCTGAGTAGTTTGACAAAGAGGGCACTAACACTTGATAACAACAGGAAAGGCTTAATGTAGAAGGTAAGACAGGAAACATTAATTAGGCCTTTCCTAGGTGATGGACACTAGTCTAAGTGTTGTTAATACAAATACTGGCATAAAGCAAGACAATTCCTGCCCTCGAGGAGCTTCCATTCTAGTGGGAGAAGACATTATACAAAAGGGAGCTGAAAAGGATGGGGAGAGGGAGGATATGGTTTCAAAGTCTGGAAAGTCAGAAGCAGAGCTTGTAGGGAAGTGAAACTTGGCAGGTCTGGGCTCCTCCCCAGTATGGAGGCCCCAGAGAGGGTGCAGGGAGAGGAGGTAGCTCAACAATGGAAGAAACAGACTGGAAGGATTAAGGGAACCTCTAGGGAGGATGGATGTTCCAGGACCAAGAGGCCCAAAATGCTGCTGGGAGTTCTAGGGTGAGGTTGCAGCTGAGGCATGGCGTATATTCAGAAGCAGAACCAGGGAGGGAAAGGTGGTGCTTTGGATTCATCTTGAAGGAAGAGAAGGATTCTTTGAAGCATCAGTGAGGAAGAATTCATGTAAACATGAAAAAAACAGCCTACCACAAGCAGGGGGCTTTGTCTTTCATGTCACTCTCCCTTGCTATTTACTTTTTAAAAAATCCACAAGAACAAAACAGCAATAATTCCTCCCTTCCCCACTAATAGCTATTGACCACATACCCTTGCTGCAGAGCTAAGTGTTAAAGACCACATGGTTTTTAACCTCCTTTACTGTTACAAAGCCCACAATTCTCTGATCTTGTGATCTAGTCTAGCTGCCTTGTTTTATAGATGAGGAAACTGAGTTCCACAAAGAGGCAGTGACTTGCTGAGGTTTATGTGGGTCATTAGTTGTGGAGCTAGATCTGAAATCCATGTTGCAGCAGTCCTTCTAGGATATAGAATTTTTTAACTTAGTACACCTAGTTTTTTTGAGAGGAGTAACGAGTATGACTGGAAAAAGGAAAAGGGATGGATTTTTATATTTGAATTTTTTCTAAAATGTTCTCTTTCTTTCCCCTTTTTTGGAGGGTGCTTTAAAAATTGGGGGTAAATAATTTGTGTCTACCCTATATAGGCATACATGTGGCATATTTGTTGATGATAATTGGAGCCCAAGACAATAAGGTTAGTTAATATATGTCAAAGTTAAACTTTTTACTACTAGAAGGTCATACTTTATACTTGTATGTAAAACTCTCTATTGTAAAAAAGGCCAGTTTGCCAATTAATTTAAATAAATAAGAACATTCTTCATCAATATGAGTGGTGAATTTAACCCTCTTTGGAATACTGAGCAATTTGTGACCATATGTTAAATACCATAAGACAGCTTTAAAGATTTGGTTTCTGGCCATTGCCAGATTGCATCGTAGGAGTACAGCAGCATTGAAAAGCGTTGACAATGTTTTCGTTGGCTCTTGGGGGACATAACAGCTCCTTGATATAACATATAAAAAACCCTGTTTTCAAACAAACCCATTGTATGGAAGTGAAGTATAACAGGGATCCATTCTCCCATTCAGATGTGTAAAACTTACCTCCGACTGCAAAGTGGAAAAATCAGTATGAAAAAGATTGTGTGGGAGGACAGGTTATTTAAAATGGTACCAATGAATACTGAAGGTAAGCCAAGGGATAGGTGACAAATGCTCTCATTCTTTTTAGAGTATGTACTGGTCTTTATCAGACATGAAAAAATAAGAATCACATTACTCATTCATTTTCTTTTTGCCAACTTTTATGGTGTTAAAATTGTTTTTTAATGTTAATGCTGATTTCATGCCATAAGGGCTGCCAATTAGGGATTTTTTTCCTTCCAGGAGTATGATTCATTATCTGGTGAAGTCAAATATTAATTTTTCTCCTCATCATAAGTTCAGAATGCCTGTGAATCATTTGTGGCATTCAGTAGGATCAAGGCTAAGAGAATGAAGTCTTATGCCAGCAAACATAAGATAATTTTGGAATTATATAGTATTTTACAACTTCTTCACTTGGAGTCCAAGTCTTGGACAATCAGTCACTGGATAGTCCTACTGGCACTAGCTGAGGACAGTGTTATTAAGTATGTAGCAGGACCAAGAGCCTCATGAAAGATTTTTCTGGCCATTCATTAATTAAACAGTCAGTTAACTTCCCAGTGCCCTCATAAAGCTCTAAGACTAAATATTTTCAGTGGAGGTTCTGATTTGTACTGGTTGAAGAAATTTCCTCACCTGGAGCTTCTTGTACCAATGAATTCAAGTCAGGTTTGAAAAAACCTACCACCAAACCCTGTGCAGTTGTAGGTAAGAAAACCCAAAAACTACTTTTTAGGTAATGCTGGAAGAGGTAAACAACAGTTTGGAATCACTGTTATTATATTGTATTAGTCTCACACACCATATACACATATATGTGCTTGTATATCCCACACACATACCTATTTTTGTGTATTTATCACATGCTTTTATATGTGTACATACATATATAAACTCACACACTACACACCTATGTTTATACACAGAGACAACACATATGTATATTCATTAAGAAGTTCACCTCAAATTAAGAAATCCAAGGATCAGAGCAGGGAAGCATTGTAGAGATGATGTGGGATAAGGAACAGTCAGAAGGGATATTGTCAGAAGAGATGATGAAGAATGCAAAAAAGAGATCACAGATTGGTCACAGGGGCATGAAACAGTAATAATGAGGACTTCAATTATTTGGATATTTCCTGAAGCTTTCTTTCTCAAAAGCAGAGTAACCAATTCATTTTTTTGTTTTGCTTTAATGGTAGCTTCATCCTTCAAAAGTGGAGGAAGTAATGGAGAGAACTGGTATGATGACAATAATAATAGCTAGTATTTATATAGTGCTCTAAATTTTACAACTTATTTTACAAATATTAAGTCATTTTATCCTTATAATAACCGAGGGAGGATTTGCTGTTATCCCCATTTTGCAGATGAGGAAACTGAAGCAGACAGAGGTAAAGTGACTTGCCCAGGGTCACACAAATCATGTCTGATTTGATCTCATTTGAACTCATGTCTTGCTAACTCCAGGTCCAAAGTTCTATCCAGTGTGCCACCTTGCTGTCTTTTAAATAGTGGGCATCTACTTTTTGGAAAAATATGCCAGATTTGAACACAGAGGATGTGGATTTGAATCCGGGATCTGCCACTTAACTTTTGTGAGCTGGTTACTGAACCCATCTGGACTTTAATTTCCTAATATGTAAAATGAGGTGACTGGATTAAATAAAGGCCACTTCCGTCTCTAGATCCTCATGTCTCTGATGTTACTGTAGTCTACATATGATTCTTTCCAGGGAGGAAAACCTAGTTGCTAAAGTAGGAATGTAGTAACCTTGGAGAGCATCCCCGCAGACTGCTGTTATTGTTTATTGCAGCAATTTTGCAACATAGAGTGGATTTAACAAAAATGTGTAGAGCATTAGGCCTTTATTGTGGCACATTGTACCTTATGTAAAGGAAGACCCAAGGCTGATAATCAGACACTTGGTGAGAGGAACAGGGGAGCAATGCCAATGAGGGAAGAATATGACCATGTGTATTACTGGACCTTTCATGTAATGGTCTTCATGCATAAATCATAAGGAAGATGGTGGTGATGGTCAAGTGGAGAGGCAGCCTTTCTGACTTGGCATACCTAGTTTTACCAGCTCTCCACCCTTTCTAGTTAATGTGGGAAATAGCTGGGGTCCATCTCTGCCATGATACAATGATGTGAGGCCATAGCTTTTATAGAGAGAGCATAGATTCTTGCTCAGGGATGTTTCGTTTTCCTTTGCTAATGAGACAGATACAGAGAGATCAGGTATTGATGGCAGAGAGATGATTGTACTGGCATGAGGCGTGGAGACTTATATAACTTCCCAGAAAAGTTAAGTAAAGAGTGTAGTTAGAGCTGAGGTAGCCAGCCATAGGAGTGAGTTAAGTCCCAAAATCAAGACAGATATTTTGGATTTTCTCATGTGGTTAGATAATAGATGGTTGGAAAAAATTGTGGAAGTTTTAGTGATCTGACAACTAAGAAAGCTAATACAATTTATATTGTATTAAGAGAAGTGTAGTGTCTAGGACTAGGGAAGGGATAATTCCATTGTAGGTTGTTTTGATTGGACTAGAGAATTGTATTCCTTTCTGGGTACCACATTTTAGGATAAATATGGGGATGTTATATGGAAGAGAGATTAGAATTTATTCTGCTTGACCTTGGAGGTCAGAACTCATGGCAGTTAGGTGAAAGTTTCAGAAAGGCAGAGTTAGGAAGAAAATCCCTACTATCAAGAGCTATTCAAAAGTGGATTGGTTGCCTTAGGAGGTGGATTTCCTTTCTTTAGAGGTCATTAGGCAGAATTTAGATGACCATTTGTCCGACATGTTGAAGAGAAGATTTTCTTTTTCATGTTTGGGTTTGATTAGGCAGCCTGTGAAGTTTTTTCTTTCCTCAGAGATTGTGTGACTTCTTTCTCCCTGATTAGTCTAGAATGTGGAGGTACCATACCTTACATTTTCTCCTTCAATATGGAGACCACCTATATTTTAGGATCCCAGGTTATAGATGGAGATTTGAAAGAGACCTTAGAATTCATCCAGGCCAACCTCTTCACTTTACGAATGAGGAGACTGAGGCCCAGAGAGGTGAAATGACTTGTACAAGGTCACACTAGGAGTAAATATAAGAACCTGGATTTTAACTCTAGTTCCCCTATGACAGTTCATTTGGGTCTATGAAAAATGAAAACTGTAACCTTAGCAGGTCGCTAGAACCCTTGTCTTCTACCCTTGCTGAAATTGAGATCCTTAGTTCTCAGTTTTTATTTTTACTAACTGCCACAGTAACATGCCTGGGTAATAGGAGCAAGGTATGAGGATAGGGAATACTGATTGAGGATTTTCTATTCTCAATTTTTCTGCCTCATCTAGCACTGTTTGTCTAGGTCTCTTTTATCTGAACACCTTAACACAGATAGTGGCTCTGCTCATATGTCTTCTGGAAGTACATCTTCTGAAGAAATCTAACGTTTTCCCTTTTCTCCTTTTAAACTGATCAGAAGCTTATGTCTTTGCTTTTTTCTGTGCTCCTTGTTTGTCCCATTTTATTTCCTGCAGCTTTCTTACTATATTTAGAGAGGTAGTATGGCGTAATGGATAGAATGCTAGACTTGGATTTAAGAAGTGTTGGGTTCAAATCCTTTCTCTTGATTACCTGGTTAACTGTGGGAAAGTCGCCTGTCTTCTCTGAGGCTCATTTTCCTCATCTGTAAAATGGGGATAGTAATATCTATTGTACCTTATTTTATCATGTTTTTGTGAGACTCAAATTAGAAAGCATTTTGCAAAGTGTGCACAAATGTCAATTGTTATTTGTCATCATCATCGTTGTTGTTATTATGTTATAGCCAAATTGCTCTACTTATTCATTGTTCCTCAAATGTGGCATGAATTCCAACACCTGGCATTTGTTTAGCGGTTTCCTGTATTTGAAGTATCTTCTTCCCTCTTTTTTGCTTGTTTAAGCCTTTACTTTTCTGCAAAGTCCAAGTTAAGTCTCATCACTTCCATGGAGACTTCCTTTACTGTCCTGATCTTTTCCTCTTCGAAATTGCAGCACTAATTAGTTATGGAGCTCATTTGTCTCTTAGTATAATATGCTAATTTTATTTATCATTTTATATTCATTTTCTGTTTCCCCAATTAAATTATGAGCCCATGGAGGTCAGAGAATCTGTCCTTATGCCTTTCTAGATCCTCAGAACAGGACCCTGTATGTAATTAATTAATACTCAATGAGTGTCTGCATGTTTGCTTTTGATGCTGCTTTTTATATCTGCTGGATTTCCCCTTTTACCAAGCAAGTGCATATGTACAATCAAATACACATACACTATTAGCTTCTTCCCAGAGGTTGCCAGTGTAGAAAACCAATGCTCATCTTGATTACAGCATTAGTTTCTGAGTTCTGGCTCCTTACCCAAAAAAAGTGCTAATTCTTTGTGAGCCAAAGGAGGAAGGAACTAGTTATTTTATCATTACATTATTGGATTGTCATTGCTTAGAAAGTTCCTTAATCTCCTTAAAGGAAGGGTGTTATATACATACATATAAAGAAATAATAATGAAATGATTTCCACCTAAAGAAAGCATGCTGAGTCCTTTGTGGCTTTCAGAATAAGGATTTTCCAGGTGTCAGTCAGTCAATAAACATTTATTAAGTGCTTATTAAGTGCTGGAGATACAAAGAAAGGCAAAAAATAGAACTTGTACTCCAGTTCCTTTTGGGGAGACTGTACAAAGTACACAAATACATACAAACAAACTATATGCAGGATCAATAGGAAATAACTGAGGGAAGGCACTAGAATTAAAAGGGATTGGGAAAGACTTCCTAGGAGGTTGGATTTTAGCTGGGACTTTAAGGAACTCTGGAGGTGGAGTGGAGAAGGGAGAGCATTTTGTGCCTGAGGGATAGCTCATAAAATGCCTGAAGTCAGGAGATGGAATATGTTGTTTGTGAGCAGCAAGGAGGCCAGTGTTACTGGATTGCAGTGAAGACTTAAAGCAGAGATTTTTCTTTAGGATTTTAAATCATCAGAAAGTTGTTTCTGGTAGTGATTAAAGATATCAGGTACACTTGAGTAGATTTGGCTCTCAGTTTGTTGAGTGGTGGGACAACGTAACTGTATTTCAGTTTTGCACTCTCTAAAGTTCTTTTGTTCACAGTGAGAATTCAGTTAAGTGTTGTTGACTGAATGACAGTTCATTCTATAAATATCACATTTGTTTCTGTTGCATCCAGCAGTCTGGCTACCAGCCACACGCAAGTCAGTTTACTGTCTCTCAGAAGGATTAAGAATTCCTTGTGTAAGTGTAGTCTTTAATGTCTGGGAATCCTACTTGTTTTAGAGTCCCATCTAGTGGGCTAAGGTAGCTCCTTTGTTGTTAAAAAAAAACAAAACAAAACATTTTGTTTAATGTTTTATGAACACTTTTAATTTTTTGTGTGCAATAGAAACCCTCTAAAATACTCTTGTGGGGGGGGGAAGGAAAAACTTCTGATACATTTATTATAATCTTTTACTTTATGTAGTTGTTTTGTTTCAGGGTATACATTTGACTTGTGGTATAGCTAAATTTGTGCAGAAATGAATTGTGTCATAATGAGATTCAAATATACCCAATTTTGTTACATGTAGTACCTGATCCACCCCCCCACTTCCCCCAGATGTTTGTTTCATTTTATTCTGCTGTTCTCACTGACTCCTATACTTTTGAATGCTTTCTTAAAGTTCATGAAGACTTTGGTATGAGTGAATACTTTACTCTTACAGATATATCATGCTTGAATTGTTTCTGTTCTTTTGAATGTAGTTTTCCAGACAGTGATGTCTTTTTGTTTGCCTTTGGCTTTTGTCAGCTAAAATTTAAGTAAGCAAATAGTTTATTACTGCTCTGATATTACTGTTATTTTTTGTGACTTTTTTGTCTGTTTCTATTTTGTACTTCTTGAGTTTTCAGTGAATGGTGTTTCCAAGTAAAGAGACTGTAACACTTTCAACTCTTTTGAGAATCATAAATGTTAAACCTTAGGAATATCATCTGGTCCAACCCTCTCATTTTAATTTTTTAAAATAATGAATTAATTTTTAGTTTTCATCACTCACTTCCATAATATTTTGAGTTTAAAATTTTCTCCCCCCCACCCAAGACAGCATGCAATCTGATATAGGCTCTACTTAAATATTGATATTAAGCATATTTTCCCATTAGTTATGCTTTAAAGAACTATTAGAACTAATGGGAGGAACCATGAGAATGAAGCAATACAACAAAACAACAAAGAAAAAAGAGAGTAAATAGTATGCTTCGATCTGCATTCAGACTCCATAGTTCTTTCTCTGGATGTGGATAGCATTTTCCATCATGAATCTTTTGGAGTTGTCTTAGATCCTTGCATTGCTGAGAAGAGACAAGTCTATCAAAGACAGTCAGTGCACAGTGTGGCTGTTACTGTGTGCAATGTTCTCCTGGTTCTGCTCGTTTCACTCAGCATCAGTTCATGTAAGTCTTTGCAGGTTTTTTTTTGTTTTTTTGTTTTTTTGGCTAGGCAATGGGGTTAAGTGACTTGCCCAGGGTCACACAGCTAGTGAGTGTTATGTGTCTAAGGTTGGATTTGAACTCAGGTCCTCCTGACTCCAGGGCCAGTGCTCTATCCACTGCGCCACCCAGCTACCCCCATCTTTGCAGGTTTTTCTGAAGTCCATCTACTCATCATTTCTTATAGTACAATAGTACAACCCTCTCATTTTAAAGTGGAGAAATTGAAGATTAAAGAGCTCTCTCTCTCTCAGTAGGAGTACTTAATTTCTCTTCATTCTTCCTTTTCCGTTTTATTTCATTTTTGATTGTCCAAATTTCTATTTTTGTTTGATTTTTTAAAAATGGGTTGCTTTTCCAAGTTTTTTTTTTTAGAAGTTGTATTCTTAGTTCATTCAATTTTCTTCCCCTCTTTTGTTAATGATCATGTTTAGAGATATAAAATTTTCCCTAAGGACTCCTTTGGCTTCATTATTTTGTTATGTTACCCCTTTGTTAAAATTTTCTTTAATAAAATTATTTATGGATTAACGAATTCATTTTCCAGACTTTGTCATCATTCTTCAGTTGCTTTCTCCCTGCTCCCCTCCTGTTTCCTTCTTCCATTGTTAATTTCTTCTTGGAACTTTCTATTTTGAAGAAGGACCCAGACTCGCCCCTTTCATGTTTTGGACTTTGCCACTCTGACCCTTAGTGGGTGCTATTCCCTTCTCCCTCCTTTCCAGGCTTTCCAGTTCTTTTTCAGTCTCTTTTGTGTATGTATTGTCTTTTTCTTTCAGAATGTAGGCTCTTTGCGTTTAGTGACTGTCATTCTTTTTGCTGGTACAATTTATCCCTGCCATATGACAACTTTCCCCATCATGGTTTCGATATGTCTTGGATTGGCATAAGAAATTAAATGGGAGTTTTTTGAGAGTTTTGCTGAAGCTGCAGATAATATCCAAAGGCCAGCAGATGATGCAGAAAAAGTTTAGAAATGCAGAAATGCATAAAATATATGTATCATATTGTATGATATCAACCCAAACTTTATAACAAGGTAGTATAAACATCCCATAAAAGAAAAAGAAAAAATTCAGATGTCTTCTCTGGTATGAAGGGAGGGCCAAAAAATTTTACTTGAATTTTCCAGATCATGGGGGTGTCTCAATCCTAACCTGGTTGATGTGGAAGGGATAACTGTTTTTTTATTCTTAGAAGTTAACTTAGTGCCTGACAAGTAGTAAGGGCTTACAAATGCCTGTTGACTTGACTTCTTTATTGTTTATATGATTTGTTATTTGATGCACTAATTTCTTAAGGTTATATTCTTTAATCTCTTGGCCACTTCCTGCCTTTTGAACTTTCTTAGACCTTACCACTGTTTATACACTCTTTTTAAAAAAATTAAAATTTATTTATTTTTCTTTAGTTTTCAACATCAGCTTTTATAAGATTTTGAGTTCTAAACCTTTCCCCCCTCCTTCCACTCCTCTCTCCCCAAGATGGCATGCAATCTGATATAGGCTATACATGTATGATCATGTTAATTTCCATATTAGTCATGTTGTGAAAGAAGAATCAGAACAAAAGGAAAAAACCATGAGAAAGAAAAAACAAAAAACAACAGAATAGATAAAATATATGCCTTGATCTACATTCAGGCTCTATAGTTCTTTTTCTGCATGTGGATAACATTTTCCATCATGAGTCTTTTGGAATTGGCTTAGATCATTGCATTGCTCAGAAGAGCTCAGTCTAACAAAGTCAGTCATCACACAATGTTGCTGTTCCTGTGTACAGTGCTCTCCTGGTTCTGCTCATTTCACTCAGCATCAGTTCATGCAAGTCTTTCCAGGTTTTTCTGAAGTCTGCCTGCTCGTCATGTCTTATGGAATAATAGTATTTCATTACATTCATATACCAAAACTTGTTTAGCCATTCTCCAATTGAGGGGCATACCTTCAATTTCCAATTCTTTGCCACCACAAAAAGAGCTGTTATAAATATTTTTGTACATGTGGGCCTTTTCCCCTTTTTAAATGATCTCTTTGGGATATAGACCTTATAGTGGTATTGCTATATCAAAGGGTGTGCAGAGTTTTATATACTTTGGGCATAATTCTAAATTGTTCTTTAGAATGGTTGAATCAGTTCTCTACTTCATCAGCAATGCATTAGTGTTCCAATTTTCCCACATCTTCTACAACATTTATCATTTTCCTATTTTGTCATATTAGTCAATCTGAGACGTATGATGTGGTACCTCAGAGTTGTTTTAAATTGCATTTCTTTAATCAGTAGTGATTTTGAGCATTTTTTAATATAACTATAGATAGCTTTAATTTCTTCATCTGAAAACTGCCTATTCATATCCTTTGACCATTTATCAAATGGGGGATGACTTGTATTCTTAAAGATTTGACTCAGTTCTCCCTATTTTAGAAATGAGGCCTTTTTCAGAGACACTGGCTATGAAAATTGTTTCCCAGCTTTCTGCTTCCCTTCCAATCTTGGTTGCATTGGCTTTATTTGTGCAAAAACTTTTTAACTTAATGTAATCAAAATTATCCATTTTACATTTCATAATGTTCTCTATCTCTTGTTTGGTCATAAATTCTTTTCTTCTCCATAGATCTGATAGGTGAACTGTTTCTTGCTCTCCTGATTTGCTTATAGTTTCACCACCCTTTCTTTATACACTCTTAAGATGCAGCTACACATGCATCAGGGCGTTAGTGGCACAGTGGGCAGAGTGCTGAGCCTAGAGTCAGGAAGACTTATCTTCCAGAGTTCAAATTTGGCCTCAGACATTTACTAGCTGTGTGATCCTGGGCAAGTCACTTAACCCTGTTTGCCTCATTTTCTTCATCTGTAAAATGAGCTGGAGAAGAAAATGCAAACCACTTCAGTATCTCTGCCAAGAAAACCCCAAATGTGGTTACGAAGAGTTGGGTATGACAGAAAATGACTGAACAACAACACACATGAACTCTTTACTTCCTGTCTCTGTGCATTGGCTCTCCCTTGTGCCTAGGATGTTCTGTTCCCTTAATTCTGTCTCTTAGTTTTTATTTAAAACTCAACTCAAATCCTTCCTTCTGCGGGCCATTCCTGGTTTTCCCAATTACTGATACCTTCCACTTTCAGATTATCTTTTTATATATTTTATATGTACCTAGATATTTACCTGTTGTCTCCCCCATTAGAATGTACACTTCTGGAGGAACAGACTGTGAGAGGAGAGGAGAGACTGTGAAACTTTTTTGCTGCCTTTATATCCCCAGTGCTTAGTACAGGCCCTGGGACATAGGGCTCTTAGTAAGTACTTGTTGACTTACTGTCGTCATTTGAGTTTAAATATTTTCTTTAGATTTCCCTCATTGAAAGATAATTTTCATTGTATTATACTTAATATTTTTATTATTTTGCATTTGTTTTTGAGCTTTTATGACTTATAATAAAACATTTCTTTTTTGTAAAATAATTATTTATTTTTAATTTTCAACATTCACTTCCATAAGATTTTGAGTTTTAAATTTTCTTCCCCTCTTGTTACTACCCCCTCCCCAAGACAGCATGCAATCTGATATAGGCTCTACTTGTACATTCATATTAAGTATATTTTCACATCAGTCATGATGTTTTCTTCTATTAGATTTTGTACTTCCTTTTTTTTGACCCATTTTCCTTTTTAAGGAGTTCTCTTCAGTATCTTTTTATGCCTCCTTTCCATTTGGCCAATTTGACTTTTTAAGGAGTTGATTTCTTCGGTGTACTTTTTTCCCCCTATTTGACCAATTGTATTTTTTAGGGACTTGTTTACTTCAGTGTATTTTATTTTTCCCATTTTGCCAATTGTATTTTTTCCCCCTTTTTAAAAATTTTTTTAAAAATTTATTTATTTTTAGTTTTAAACATTCAATTCCACAAGATTTTGAGTTCTAAATTTTCTCTCCATCTCATCCCTCCCCCCACCCCAAGATGGCATGCATTCTGAATACCCCTTCCTCTAATCTGCCCTCCTTTCTATCTCTCCCCCCTTTCTCTTATCCCCTTCCCCTTCTGTTTTCCTGTAGGACAGGATAGATTTCTATATCCTATTTCCTGTATTTCTTATTTCCCAGTTGCATGTGAAAACAAATTTTTTTAGCGTGTGTTTTTAAAACTTTGGGTTCCAAATTTTATCCCTTCCTCCCTCCACACAACCCTCATTGAGAAGGCAAGCAATTTGATACAGGTTGTACATGTGTAATCATGCAAAACACATCTATAGTAGTCATGCTGGGGAAAACTAACTATATTTCCCCTCATCCTATCCTGCCCTCCCCATTTATTCTTTTCTTTCTTTTGACCCTGTCCCTTCTCAGAATTGTTTGTTTCTGATTACCTCCTTCCCCAATCTGCCCTCCCCTCTATCATCCCTCTGCTATCTTGTCCCCTTCCCCCCACCCCCATTTTCCTGTAGGGTAAGATAGATTTCCATACCCAATTGAGTGTGTACGTTATTCCCTCCTTAAGCCAGATCCTATGAGAATAAGATTCACTCATTCCCTCTCACCTTCCCCTACTTCCCCTCCACTGTAAAACCTTTCCTTGTCTGTTTTATGTGAGATAATTTACCCCATTCTACCTCTCTCTTTCTCCTTCTCCCAGTATAATCCTCTCTCATCCCTTATTTTATTCTCCAGATATCACCCCTTCATCTTCAACTCACCCTGTGCCCTCTATCTATCTATCTGTCTATCTGTCTGTCTATCTATCTATCTATCTATCTATCTATCTATCTATCTATCTATCTATCTATCTATCTATCTATCTATCTATCTGTTTGTCTGTCTATCTATCTATCTATCTATCTATCTGTCTATCTATCTATCTATCTGTCTATCTATATACATACATATAATTTTTTCCCTCCAACTACCCTAGTACTGACAAAGGTCTCATGACTTACAAATATCATCTTTCCATGCAGGAATGTAAACAGTTCAACCTTAATAAGTCTCTTATGATTTCTCTGTCCTATTTACTTCTTCCATGTTTCACTTGAGTCTTGTATTTGAAAGTGAAATTTTCTATTCAGCTCTGGTCTTTTCATTAAGAATGCTTGAAAGTCCCCTATTTCAGTGAATGACCATTTTTTCCCCTGAAGGATTATACTCAGTTTTGCTGGGTAGGTGATTCTTGGTTGTAATCTTATTTCCTTTGCCCTCTGGAATATTATATTCCGTGCCCTGTGGTCCCTTAATGTAGAAGCTGCTAAATCTTGTGTTATCCTGATTGTGTTTCCACAATACTTGAATTGTTTCCTTCTGGCTGCTTGCAATATCTTCTCCTTGACCTGGGAACTCTGGAATTTGGCTACACTATTCCTAGGAGTTTTCCTTTGGGGATCTCTTTCAGGAGGTGATCAGTGGATTCTTTCAATTTCTATTTTGCCCTCTGGTTCTAAAATATGAGGGCAGTTTTCCTTGATAATTTCTTAAAAGATGATGTCTAGGCTCTTTTTTTTGATCATGGCTTTCAGATAGTCCAATAATTTTTAAATTCTCTCTCCTAGATCTATTTTTCAGGTCAGTCGTTTTTCCAGTGAGATATTTCACACTGTTTTCTATATTTTCATTCTTTTGGATTTGTTTTACAGTGCCTTGATTTCTCATAAAGTCACTAGCTTCCAATTGCTCCATTCTAATTTTTAAGTAAGTATTGTCTTCAGTAAGCTTTTGGATTTCCGTTTCCATTTGGCCAATTCTGTTTTTTGAGGCGTTCTTCTCCTCATTGGCTTTTTTGACCTCTTTTGCCATTTGGGTTAGTCTATTTTTTAAGGTGTTATTTTCTTCAGTATTTTTTTGGGTCTCCTTTAGCAATCTGTTGACTTGTTTTTCATGATTTTCTTGCATCACTCTCATTTCTCTTCCTGTTTTTCCTCTACTTCTCTCTCTTGTTTCTCTAACTCCTTTTTGAGCTCTTCCATGGCCTGGGACTGATACATGTTTTTCTTGGAGGCTTTGGATGTAGGAGGTTTGACTTTGTTATTGTATGTTTTGATCTTCTTTGTTACCAAAGAAAGCTTCTGTGGTCTGACTTCTTTTGCGCCTTTGTTTGTTCATGATCCCACCCAATTATTTGACTTTTAAACTCTTTGTTAAGGTAGGGCTCTGCTTCCAGTGTGGAGAATGTACCGTTCCAAGCTTCAGGGGTTTTGTGCAACTGTTTTTAGAGATACTTCTAGGGACCTGTAAATTTTCAGTTCTTCTAACGTAGTATGATAAGGGGCGAGGTGTTTAGTCCTTTCCTGGCCTGTGCTCTGGTCTATGAATGACCACAAGCACTATTTTCTGCCTTGGAGCTGTGAGGAGTATTTCCTGTCTATCACCATTACAAGCTCCACCACACCAGCACTCCTCCTCACCCCAGGACCGCCACCCAGATCCAAGCAAGGACAAAGCAAGAGAATCCTGCACCAGCATAGAGATCCCTGCAATCCACCTCTGATCAGCCACTTGATTCCCCCTCAGTCTGTGGGCCAGAAGCTCTGGAGGCAGCCACTGCCTCGGGCTGAACTCAGGGACTGTGTCTGGGACTGTGCTTCTCTCTCACCACAGTCACAGACTTTTCCCACTGACCTTCTACACTGTCTTTGGCATTTGTGGGTTGAGAAGTCTGGAGACCTACACAGCTGCCTGCAATTCAGTCCTCTGAAGCCTGCTCCAGTTTCACTTAGGCCTGTTTTGCCTGAGTGCCCACACTGAACTGCACTCCTCTCCATGCTCGGTGCAACATACCTTTCCAATCAATCATCCAGGTTGTCTTAGGTTGTAAATTTGTTTCACTCTGTCTTTTTGTGGGTTCTGTTGCCTTAGATTTTGTTTAGAGTCATTTTTTACAGGTGTTTGGAGGGTTTTGGGGGAGAACTCAAACAAGTCAGTGCTTTTACTCCACCATCTTGGCTCCACCCAACATTTCATTTTTTTAAATGGGTTTTATACAATGAGTGGTATCTGTAGAGTTCCCATTTACTATTACCAGAGATCTATTATATCTATTTTTTTTAAAAAATCTGTTAGGTTCTTAAATTCTTTCTTGTTTAACTTTCTTTTGTATTTTTTCTAGATCTGAAATGGTCATATTGAAGTCCTTTGCAATTATTGTTTTACTATCTATTTTTCCTTGTAGTTTGAGTAGCTTTCCTTTAAGTTCATAGATGTCATATTGTTCAGTGCATATACATTTAGTACTGATATTTTTTGTTCTCTGTGGTACATTTAAGCATAATATAGTTTCTCCTTATGTCTTTTAACCAAGTGTGTTTTTACTCTTGCCTTGTCTGAATTAATGCTTACTACCTCAGCTTTTTAAAAATTGTTTTTTTATTCTGAACTTAATCAGTTCCCCAAAATAAACATTTACATATATACAACTTAACACAAAAATTATGAAACCTTATATGAAAACCATTTAAAAATCATAACTCTCTATTTCATACTCTTTCATTTAAAAAATATTTATATATAATAAATTCCACATGCTGTTTTAACTTTTGTACTCTTTGTTTATGTTTCCTTCTGAGCTTCCTTCTTAAAATGTTTTTTTTTTGGGGGGCTAAGCAATGGGGTTAAGTGACTTGCCCAGGGTCACACAGTAAGTGTCAGGTGTCTGAGGTCAGATTTGAACTCAGGTCCTCCTGACTCCAGGGCTGGTGCTCTATCCACTGTGCCACCTAGCTGCCCCCTTGAAATGTTTTACTAGCCATTTCTCTTTCTTTCTCTCTTCCTTACTCCCTTTCTACCTCCGTTTTTCTCTCATTATAGTGAGTAACCCCACTTTTCACAGTTAAAAATCAAGAACAAATAAACCCTTATAAGGAAGACATGGGAGGTTAGGGATAAAACATTAAGTATCTATGTGCCAGGAACTGTGCTGAACATTTTACAAATTTCTTTTCATTTTATCCTTATGACAACCTAGTTAAATAGGTGCTATTAATGATCCCCATTTATAGTTGAAGAAATTGAAGCAGACTGAGGTTAAGTGACTCTCCCAGCGTCACACAGTGTATGAGTTCAGATTTGAACTCAGGTCGTCCTAATTCCAGCCTTACTGTTCTGTTTACTGTGTCACAAGTAGTCAATTAAAAGTTAATCTACACAATAGCCTTATCTGAAAATGTATTGATGTCTCTTTCTGCACCTTCAGTCTATCACCTTTCTGTCAGGAAATGGTTAATATGTTGCATCATAGATCCTTTGGAGACACGGTTGGTTAATGCATTAATCAGTAGTTGTCTTTCAAAGTTGTTTTTCTTTACAATGTTCTGATTCTGTTTACTTTATTATATATCAGTTCATACTACTTAACGTTCTCTAGAATGTTTCCTTTTGCCATTTCTTATGGTGCAGTGGTATTCCATTACATTCCTATACCATAAGTTTTGTTCAACTGTTTTCAGTTGATGAACACCTTCCTTAGATTTTAGGCCTTCACCTCCTTCCCTCCTCTTTCATTTCTCTCTTTTAGGATCAGGGAGTTTGTTTTATTTCTAACTAGTCTCTCCTCAACTACCAGCAACCTCACTCCCTCCCCTTCTCAGCTGCCCCTATTCCTATTCATTTTCCTATTGAGTTTGATGTACAGATTTACAGTGAAGTGTGTGTGTGTGTGTGTGTGTGTGTGTGTATGTGTGTTCAACCCTTCTTTGTGCATTTTCCCTAAGAGTGAAGTTAATCAAGTTCATTCCTTGTCAGTCTTTCATCTAAGAGTATATCCTCTATTTCTAGTGCACCCTAGGTCCTTTTTTGTTATTTAATGCCCCCAAAACCCTTTGAACACATTAGGATTCTGAAAGGAGTACTTGTTTCTGTTCCCTCCATTAGAATGTTGTAGTACACCGTCATACTGCCCTTCTATTAATTCTATCAAGTTAATTTACCTTTCTAGGTTTCTCTGGACCCCTTGTGTTTATATTTTGAGTTCCTATTTAGTTTAGGTCTTTTTTTATCAGAAATGTTTGAAAGTCCTTTTTTCCAATAAAGATCCATTTTTCACCCATAAGATTATACTCAGCTTTTCAGAATACGTAATTTTTAGCTGTATACTTTTATCTTTTGCCTTTTAGAATATTGTATTCCAAGATCTCTTCTCATTTTGACAAGAAACTGCTAGGTTTTATGTGATCATGACTGTGCCTCCTTGGTACTTGAACTTCTATCTCTGCTTGTAGTATTTTTTTCTTTTGTGTCTGAGCTCTGGATTTTGGCTATGACATTCCTGGGACTTTTCCTTTTGGGAATTTTTAAAGAACATGATGTGTGGATCTTTTTCTTTCTTTACTTTGCCCTCTAGTTTTAATACATCTGGTGAGTTTTCATTTATGATCCTTTGAAGTATAGTGTCTATAAACTTAAGTTTATAGATTTTTAAAAATCACGGTTTTCAGGATGTTTTAAAATTCTTTCTCCTTCATTTATTTTCCAGAGCAGTCATTTTTGATGTCATGTATCTTAAATTTTTTTCTATTTTTTCAAACCTTTGGTTGTGTTTTAATATTTTTTCTATCTTATGGAGTCATTGCTTTTTGTTTGTTCTATTCTAGTTTTATTAGTGAACTAAGATTTACTAGTTCTAAGCTATTTCTTTTCCTTTCAGTTATTTTCTCCAGAGCTTTTATTCATTTATTTCTTGCTTCATTTCTTCTAAGTATTCATATAGTATTTATGACAAATCTATTTTAGGTCAAATTTTGGGCATCACTAGAACTGCAGTAATTTTTTTTAATAGTTTTTAGTTTCCTCTTTGTTTTATTCATATTTCTAGCTTTAGTTCTTGAACTAAGGCATTGTACTAGAGACAAGGTCTGTCCCATATGATGCCTCTCATTTGATGCCATTGGGGTCTGTCCCGTGCCCCTGTGCTGCCAGAGTCAACAGCTACCCCTGGAGCCAGGGCAGGACACCTTGCTTTCAGTAGGTTTTGTTCTGGGGCAGTGTTGGGCCTTGACTCAGTCTCTGTGGTGGCTTTGCGCTGCTACTGCTGGGACTCTGACTGATTTGCTGGGGTCAAAGACAGAGCAACACAAGAGACAGGAAGGCCAGAGACTCCTCTAGGCTCTATTTTCCATATTGTAGCCATTTCTGCAGTGGTTGTAGAACCGTTTTATTGGAACCCAAGTTCCGTGCTTGTCAGGGGACCTTCATTGGAAGAAGGTTTAGAGTTAGAATTTTACAGTTTACAGTTCACAGTTTGGAGGTGAGAGAGAAAACCTTTTAAATTGATAGCAGCATCCCTGCTTGTCCTCAGCTAATTACATGGAGTCCATTTGGTGCATTTGTCTATATACCTAATTCTAGAAATGTCTCTGAGTTTCTAGGGAGATTTAGCATTGTCATTTCAGGTGCCTCCCCCAGTGACTTGCACCAATGAATCATAACATAGGCCATCTGGCAAAATTGTAGTTAGACTCTCAAATTTCAAACTACAAAGGAAATAAAACTCAGTTTGTTCATTTGCAGGATACTTGCAGTGTTTCCCCCACCATATTAGATGTAAATAATTTGTTTGAACTGATTTTTAGTGTTGAGTGAAGCATTAAAAAGTAGTCAAGTACATGCTAAAGGTATCATGGAGCACGTTAAAACCACAGGCCAAATGGATGAAAGAGTATTCTTTATAGATATATTCTGTATAGTGAGGTGCTCCAGATGCTTTTGTTTTTCGTAAATATTGTACTAGTTTCATCAAGCCTTAGAATATTGTAGAACCTCTTAAATGAAGACTTCTTTCAGAAGAATTAGGCTTAACCCTCAGCACATGAAGAATAACTGTTGTCTAGACTAGGATGTACAGTTGAATTTGGAGCTCATAGAACTGATCCATTAGTACATATCTTGAAAGATGCTGCAAATAGACAGTTAACTGAGTATATAATTGAATAGGATACAGTAGTGGCCTGAGTTACATTTGGAATGTTGTGCAGTGCTTTTAAGTACCTCGAGCTCTTCTTTAAATTGAAATAACTTTTTGTAACATTATCATTTTTTGAGTGATGGTATAGGGCTCCAAATCATGGAATTCTTTGAGGAATCCAGAAGGCAATGGACAGACAGACAGATGGTACATATAGATAGTCAGTAGCATAAGCCACCATGATTTGTATTAAAAAAAGAAGATATCATCCAGGATATGTGTGTCTGGTAAAGGAAGTGGGTTCATTGTGTAGCTCAATTGAGAGATAATAGAGAGGGGTGCATCATGCCTTGGTACCCTTCAGATGTTAAGAAACCTAGCAGAAATCTGCCATCATATTAGGGGGACCATTGAGTAGGATTTATAGGAGCACAGGAAGAGAAAACAAGGCTAGGTTGTAATCTGTACTATCAGAGAGGGTACCCACATCTGTGAGATAATAGGTCTGTTAGAGTATTGAAGTTTCTGCCTTACAGATCTATTACAAGGATCAAATGAGATAATGTAGTAAAGTACTTGATGATCATAATGTGCTATAGAAATGGAAGCAATTGTTTCTAGGCTTCCACAGAATTTTCTTTAATTTTTCAATATTATGCTGTAAAATTCCTTTTCAAAATTATACTAATTTCATATCTGCTTCTAAGAACCACAAGCAAAAACATAAAAAGGTTGAAAAAGTTCAGTCACTTTTTGTGGTGTCAGTTACATTGTAGTCATTAAAAATGAATTTTAATAAATTAAACTAATGAAACAGTTTGTGCATATGCCTGTGAAAATTATCAAGATAGGAAATTTCTGCTTAAGAATATTTATTGATCAATAAAATGATGCTAATTCATAGCACTTAACTTTAAAATGTGCTCAATTTAAGTACTCAAAGCAATACATTGAAAATACCAGGTTAAAGGTTTAGTTTAAACCTGTTACAGTATTTGAAAATTCATTTTACACCACTTCTTAATTAATCAGAGCACAACATAGTAAGGTTTTAGCAATATAATTGGTTCCCTTGATATTTATAAATAAGAATCATGTGGCTCAGTTTTCTGGAAATCATATTTTATGTTGAGTGGTTGAAGCAAATGAAGATGTTTAAGCCAGAGAAGAAAAGACTTAAGAGGAGATGTGATCACTGTCTTCATATATTTAAAGAGCTGTGAGGTCTTTGTTGCTTCAGAGGAAAGAACTTGGGCAAATAGGTAGAAATCTAGAACAACCCAACAATGGGATGGACCTTATGAGATGGTGAGTTCCCAGTCACTAAAGACATTCAGTAGAAAATACTGACTGTACTCTTTCATACATTAGTGTTAGGGGAGTTGGACTAGAGTGGGGATCTTAACCTGGACTCCATGAACCTAAAAAACATTTTTTGAAATAATTGTATTCCAGTATAATTAGTTTCCTTTGTAATCATATGTATTTTCTTTTATATTTTAAAAACATTATTCTGAGAAGAGGTCCATTGATTTCACTGAGCTGCTAGAGGAAACCAAGATGCAGAAAAAGTTAAAATCCTGACTAAATGACCTCTGAGATACTCATAACTTTTAAGAGTCTAGATTTCTCAAAAAAAAAAAAAAGTTTTCTTCTTAGGGTGTAGAATGATGATTTTGTCCCTGAATAGAAAGCTTTGTACTCTGTAAGGATCCATAGAAAATAGTGGTTCCTGGCACATAATAAGTATTTAATAACTGCTGATTGACTGATCAGCTGATTGATTTGTCATGATGTAGTAGAAAAGATACTATGTGGGGGAGTCATGAGAGGGGAAGTAGAAACAGGAAGAAAATAAGCATTTACATAGCATTAACTATGTGCCCCACGCTGGACTAAGTATTATAGTTATTATTGTTTAACAGATATCTCATTTGATCAGAAGAGAGCTGGGTTCTTCTTTTGGCTTTACCAGGAACTAACTATGACTGGGGACAAGCTACTAAAAAACTCTCTGGGTCTCAATTGCTTCATCTGAAGATTACGTGTTGCACTAAATGATCTCTATTGATTCTTCTAGCTCTTATCAGTTTTTTTTTTCAGTTATGTCTGATTCTTTATTACCCCATTTGAGGTTTTCTTGGCAAAGATACTGGGGTGCTTGCTATTTCCTTCTCCATCTCATTTTACAGATGAGGAAACTGAGGCAAACAAGGTAAAGTCACTTGCCCAGGGTCACACAGATAGTAAGTGTCTGAAGCTAGATTTGAACTCAGGAAGATGAGTCTTTCTGCTCTAGGTCCAGCACTCTTATCTACTGAGCCACCTTGTTGCCCCTCTTCTAGTTATAATATTCTGTAATTCTGTGATTTATTATTTTTTTTTGGTGATACTACATATGAAACTTCTTCAGACATATTTTCATAGTAGAGGTAGTAAAGATAGCTGTGGTCCCAACAACACTATCCACTAACTAGTTCTTTTTTTCTTTATTTATGTTATCAGTGGTGCCATTCCTTTTTCTCTGTTTTCTTGTCTACCCTTTCTTTTGATAAAATATTAGAATAACATCTGGAGAGCAGAAAACCTGTATTCCATATTATCTTCTCCAGGTGAAAACAAGAAAACTTGTTATTGCTTTTGTTTGATTTATGCTACTCCTTCCTTTGCACCTCCCCTTCTTCCCACCCCTCAATTTTTCTACTTTATTTTCTGTTCATTTAGAGAATGTTAATTTCTTTTGTTTCTCTGTCACCTTCATTTCCCAATATATTTTTCCCCTCAATATCCTACTCTTAGAGAACCATCCTTTATAATGAATTTTTTTTTAAAGTTCAGCAAAACTAACCAATATGTTGACCAAGTCCAAAAGTATGTTCACTATTCTATATCCATTGATTATTTGCTCTCCACTCCCACCCAACCTCTGCAAAGAAGGGAGGGAGGTGCATTCTCCTCTATCTTCTTTGTGGTTGAGCTGAGTCATCATTATTCATTATTTCTGTAGCACAATAATATTCTGTTTACATAGTGTATTTTTTTCTAGCTATTTCCCAATTGATAAGCATCTACTTTGTTTTCAGTTTTTTGGTATTATAAAAAGTGTTCATTTAAATATTCTTGGGATTTTTCTTTTTATCATTGACTTACTTGAGATCACTTCCTAAGCATAATTCCAAACTGCTTTTCAGAATGGTTGGACCAATTCAGTAATTCACAGATTCATCAGAAGTGTATTAGTGTGCATTGACTTACTTGAGATCACTTCCTAAGCATAATTCCAAACTGCTTTTCAGAATGGTTGGACGAATTCAGTAATTCACAGATTCATCAGAAGTGTATTAGTGTGCATGTCTTTCCACAACCCCTGCAACAATGATTATAACTAACTTTTATATTCTTTCTATTCTATGCTTATATTCTGATTCTTTTGTAATAATTATCAAAATAATGATATTATTTCTTATTTAAGAATTAGTACAGTGTTTTGTGAAAGTTGTTTCCAATAAATATTTTACTTCTTCACTTTTCTTTTTAGCATGAAAATATTTTCAAATTTTATTTAAGGCATAAATTTAGTAGTATCAAGGCAAGATATTTTAGAAATTTATGCAGTGAACATTTGTTGAACACCTGCTTTGTGCATGGTACTGTATTTTAGGCACTGGAGATTGGAGGCAAAATGGTGAGAACCATAAAAGGTAAATTTTTTCAGTCAGTGAGTACTGACTCTACTAATCTCTCCTTTATCCCCTCTCCCTTCCCTATCCCCTTAGGGTTTTATTTCTTTCTGAATTTAGAAGACTTTTATACTCTTCTAGATGTGTATGTACTGTTCACTCTTGAACCCATTCCCAATGAAAGTAAGTTTCCAGAATTACCAGCCCTCCTCCTCCATCTAATTCCTCTATTTTGGTTCTTCTCGCACCTCATTTGTGTAAAATAATTTCTCTTTTTAGCTATTTGTTCCTAAATGGTTTTGATTTTTGAAATCATATCATATTCAGGTCTACCCCAGTCTTCCTTACAAGCTACCCAATTACTAAAGCAATTTTAAACATACATTTCACATTTTACATAGATAAAAGGTAAATAGTCTGCCCTTAGTCCCTGGTAATTAGTCTTTGGTATGTACCTTATATTTCTCTTTGCTCTTATATGTCAAATCTTCTATTAAGTTTGGCTTTTTTTTTTTTTAACAAAATCCTAAAAGTCTGACAGTTCATTAAATGTCCATTTTTTTTCATTCAGGATTATGCTTAGCTTTGCTGAGTATGATATTTTTATGCTGGAACCCCAGTTCTTTTCCTCTTTAAGATACAGTTTTCCAAGACCTGTGATCTTTTAGTATTGCCACTGCTATGTCTTGTGTGATTGTAATTGTGGCACTGCCATGTTTAAGTTGTTTTTTTTTTTTCTTGTTGCTTATAATATCTTATCCTTGAGCTGGGGGTTTTGGAATTTGACTATGTTATTCCTGTGGATTTCCCTTGTAGCATCTCTTTCAGTTGGTGATTGGTGGATTTTTTTGATTTCTACTTTCCCTTCTTGTTCTTATGCTTCAGGACAATTATCTTTAATTGTTTCTTGTATTATTGTATCAAGATTCTTTTTTTTGATCATAGGTTTCAGATAATCTTATTATTCTTATGTTTTCTCTTCTTGATCTGTTTTCCAGATCAGTTTTTGTTGTGCAATGTTTCACATTCTCTTCTATTTTTTCATTCTTTATATTTTGTTTTTTTATTTCTTGATCTCTTATAAATTTGCTGGCTTCCCCTTGCCCAGTTCTGATTTTCAAGGAGTTGTTTTCTTCCTTAAGATTCTGGATCTTCTTTTCTGATTGGTTGACTTTCTTTTCATAATCTTCTTGTTTTTCTTGGACTGTTCTTTTTGTGTTTTTTTTTTTGTGTTTTTTTTTGTTTTTTTTTAGTTTTTCCTCAATCTCATTTGATTTTTAGAGTCTTTTTAAAATTCTTCCATGAGTTCTTTTTTGGCAAGTGACCATCTGATGTTACTTTTTGGGGTAGAAGAGGGTTTCTTTGCTTCAGTATCTTCCTGTGAAGATGAACCTCGGTCTTCTCTATTCCCATAGTAACTTTCTATGATTGGATTCTTTCTTCTTTGCTTGTTCTTTTTTTTTTTTTTAATAAAATAATTAATTTATTTAATTTCAGTTTTCAACATTCATTTCCATAAGATTTTGAGTTTAAAATTTTCTCCCCCCTTTCCCAAGACAGCATGCAATCTGATATAGGCTCTACTTATACATTGATATTAAGCTTATTTTCCCATTAGTTATGCTTTAAAGAACAATTAGAACTAATGGGAGGAACCATGAGAATGAAGCAATAAAACAAAATAACCAAGGAAAAGGAGAGTAAATAGTATGCTTCGATCTGCATTCAGACTCCATAGTTCTTTCTCTGCATGTGGGTAGCATTTTCCATCATGAGTATTTTGGAGTTGTCTTAGATCCTTGCATTGCTGAGAAGAGCCAAGTCTATCAAAGACAGTTGTACAATATGGCTGTTACTGTGTACAATGTTCTCCTGGTTCTGCTCATTTCATTCAGCATCAGTTCATGTTAAGTCTTTCCAGGCTTTTCTGAAGTCCACCTACTCATCATTTCTTATAGCACAATAGTATTCCATTACATTCATATACCACAACTTGTTCAGTCATTCCCCAATTGATGGGTATCCCCTCTGTTTCCAATTCTTTGTCACTATAATAAAAGCTGCTATAAATATTTTTGTACATGTGGGTCCTTTTCCCATTTTTGTGATCTCTTTGGGATACAGACCTAGAAGTGGAATTGCTGGGTCAAAGGGTATGCACATTTTTATAGTCCTTTGGGCATAGTTCCAAATTGCTCTCCAGAATGGTTGGATCAATTCACAACTCCACTGACAATGCATTAGTGTTCCAATTTTCCCACATCCTCTCCAACATTTATCATTGTCCTGTTTTGTCATGTTAGCCAATCTAATAGGTGTGATGTGGTACCTCAGAATTGTTTTGATATGCATTTCTCTAATCAATAGTTATTTAGAGCAGTTTTTTTAATATGACTATAGTTAGCTTTAATTTCTTCCACTGAAAACTGCTTGTTCATATCCTTCATCCTTTTATCAGTTGGAGACCTGTTTTGTTTTTTTTTTTTTTTTCTATGTGTGTGTGTGTGTGTGTGTGTGTGTGTGTGTGTATTTTATTTGGTAGCAGTTTAGTTTTTGCAATCACCTCTAGTCCTGAAGTGTGGTGGATGGTACCTCTGGCCTCAGATCATTCTTTAGTTCTCCCCTCTGGCCTAGAACTGAAACCAAGATTTTCAGCCTCCTGTAAGTGCCCACAGCCAGCAGTGTCCTCGCCCTACTACTTCTTCACCGACTTGGCATGTGTTAGTTCCTTCTAGCCCCTGGCCATGTCTCTGCAGCACAGCTGGGTCTGGTTCCCTTGGTTTTCCTTGGCTGAGAAGCCCAACTCCAGGGGTAAAAATTCCTACAGTTGGGGCCAAGATAGCTTCCCAACCCAGCTAATCTCAGGGCTTGCTGCTTGTTGTTTAAGCAGACTTAGTCTGGAGGTGTTTACTTGTCACAGGGACCAAACCTCCTCCAGGGATTTTTTTCTTTTTTGGTTTCCTTTTTTCTTTTTTTGTTTTCTTGTGATTTTATTTTTTTATTAATTAATTTATTTTTTCAACATTCATTCCCACAAGATTTTGAGTTCCAAATTTTCTCCCCATCTCTCCCCTCCCTCTACCCCAAGACGGCATTTATTCTGAATATCCCTTCCCCCAATCTGTTCTTCCTTGTATCAGTCCCCTCCCCCTCTCTTATTCCCTTCCCCTTCTGTTTTCCTATAGGGCAGGATAGATTTCTATACCCCATTGCCTGTATAGCTTATTTCTCAGTTGCATGTAAAAACAATTTTTAACATTTGTTTTTAAAACTTTGGGTGCCAGATTCTCTTCCTTCCTCCCTCCTCACCCACCTTCATTGAGAAGGCAAGTAACTTCATACAAGTTAGACATGTGTAGTCATGCAAAAACACTTCCATAATAGTCATGTTGTGAAAAACTAACTATATTTCCCGTGATTCTATTCCACCCCCTGTTGATTCTATTCTCTCTTTTGACCCTGTCCCTCCTCAGAAGTGTTTGCTTCTGATTACCCCCTCCCCCAGTCTCTGTCCTCCCTTCTATTATTCCCTCTCTCTTATCCCTTTCACCCCTATTTTTTTGAAGGGTAAGATTGAAAATGAGTGTATGTTATTCCTTAAGCCAAATCCAATGGGAGTAAGATTCATTTCTTCCCTCTCACCTTCCCCCACTTCCCCTACACTGTAAATGCTTTTTCTTGTCTGTTTTATGTGAGATAATTTACCCCATTCTACCTCTCCCTTTCTCCTTCTCCCAGTATAATCCTCTCTCACCCCTTAATTTTATTTTTTAAGATATTATCCCTTCATCTTCAACTCACCCTGTGCCCTGTCTATATATGTATATATGTATATTTATACATACACACATATATATACACACATATACATATACACACACACACACACACATATACACAAACATACATACATAAACACACACACACATATATTATCCCCTCCAATTACCCTTATACTAAGAAAGGTCTCATGAGTTACAAATATCATCTTTCCATGTAGGAATATAAACAGTTCAACTTTAATAAGTCCCTTATGGTTTCTCTTTCCTGTTTACCTTTTCATGCTTCTCTTGGGTCTTGTATTTGAAAGTCAAATTTTCTATTCAGCTCTGGTCTTTTCATCAAGGATGCTTGAAAGTCCTGTATTTCACTGAAGGTTCATTTTTTCCCCTGAAGGATTATACTCAATTTTTCTGGGTAGGTGATTATTGATTGTAATTCTGTCTCCTTTGACCTCCAGAATATTATATTCCAAGCCCTTCTGTTCCTCAGTGTAGAAGCTGCTAAATCTTGTGTTATCCTGATTGCGTTTCCACAATACTTGAATTGTTTCTTTCTGGCTGCTTGTAATATTTTTTCCTTGACCTGGGAACTCTGGAATTTGGCTACACTATTCCTAGGAGTTTTCCTTTGGGGATCTCTTTCAGGATGTGATTGGTGGATTCTTTCCATTTCTATTTTACCCTCTGGTTCTAGAATATCAGGACAGTTTTCCTTGATAATTTCTTAAAAGATGTTGTCTAGGCTCGTTTTTTGATCATGGCTTTCAGGTAATCCAATAATTTTAAAATTATCTCTCCTGGATCTATTTTCCAGGTCAGTTTTTTTTTTCCGGTGAGATATTTCACATTGTTTTCTATTTTTTCATTCTTTTGACTTTGTTTTATAATTTCTTATAAAATCATTACCTTCCATTTGCTCCATTCTAATTTTTAAGGAATTATTTTCTTTAGTGAGCTTTTGGATTTCCTTTTCCATTTGTCCAGTTCTACATTTTAAGGCATTCTTCTCTTCATTGGCTTTTTGGAACTCTTTTGCCATTTGGGCTATGCTATTTTTTTAAGGTGTTATTTTCTTCAGTATTTTTTTGGGTTTCCTTTAGCAAGCTGTTGACTCTTTTTTCATGATTTTCTTCCATCATTCTCATTTATCTTCCCAGTTTTTCCTCTACTTTTCTTACTTCTCAAAATCCTTTTTGAGCTTTCCTATGATCTGGGACCAATTCAAATTTTTCTTAGATGCTTTGGATATAGGAGCTTTGACTTTGTTGTCTTCTTCTGGTTGTATGTTTTGATCTTCTTTGTCACCAAAGAAAGATTCTATGATCTGAGTTATTTTTCCTGCTGTTTGTTCATTTTCCCAGCCAATTACTTGACTTTTAAACTCTTTGTTAAGGTAGGGGTCTGCTTCTAGTGTAGAGGATGTACTGTCCAAAGCTTTGGGAGTTTTGTGCACCTATTTTCACAGATACTTCTAGGGACCTGTAAATTTTCAGTTCTTCTAAGGTGTTATGATCAAAGGTGAGGTGTTTACTCCTTTCCTGGCCTGTGCTGTGATCTGTGAGTGACTATAAGCACCCTTTTCTGCCTTGTAACCGTGAGGAGGATTCCTTCTCTCCTCTGCTGCCGCAAGCTCCACAAAACCAGCGCTCCTCCTCGCCTCAGAACCACCACCCAGGACTGCAATCCAGATCCAAGAATGGGCCAGCAAGAGAATCCTGCCTCAGCACCAGCAAAGAGAGCCTTGCAATTCCCTTCTTATCAGCGGCTCAATCCTCCCACCATCTGTGTGCCGAGAGCTCCTGAAGCAGCCGCTGCCCAGGGCCGTGCAAGGAGTGGGGCCGGACCAAGCTCCTCTCTCCCTGAGGTCTGACAGACCTTTCCTACTGATTTGCTAAGTTGTCTTTGGCATTTGTGGGTTCAGAAGTCTGGAAACCACTACAGCTGCTAGTGATCCATCCCCCTGAGGCCGGCTCCAGGTTTGCTGACGCCTGGTGTTTGCCAGTGCTGGCCATGGAACTGTGCTCCTCTCCCAGCCCTGCACAACAGACCTTTCCCATCAACCATCTAGGTTATCTTTGTTGGAAATTTGTTTCAGTCTGTCTTTTTGTGGGTTCAGCTGCTCTAGAATTTGTTTAGAGCCATTTTTTACAGGTATTTGGTGGGGTTGAAGGGAGAGCTCAAGCAAGTCCCTGCTTTTACTCTGCCATCTTGGCTCTGCCCCCCAGGGATTTTTCTTTAGATCTTCTCTGATTGTCCTAACAGGATCACTGTTCTGCCCCTACTGTTTTTTATTTTTACCAGCTGTATGTTTGCCCTGAGGCACTGTTTTATCTCATTTATGGGGGAAATCTGGAGAGCTTGAAATTTTCTGACCTACTCTGTCATCTTCCCAGAATTCTCTCTCTATGGGTTCCTTTCTGAGGTGACGCTTGAGGGCACTGGGTGGGAAGCATTGCCATTCTAATAAGGGTTAGGGTCCTGGACTGTCTCCATGAAGATCTAAGGGGAGACAGTGGTCAGGGTGGTGGTTTGACTTGCCCACATACTGCCTCCTGTTTCTTCCTCAGGGTCCATGACTTTTTGGCTAGGCAACCTTGTCTACCCTTTGTGTCGTAGATTCTTGAGATGATTGGCCCCTTATCCATAAGAGCTGCTTGCCCAGATGATTACTTTGAGGCCTGGGCTCAAAGCAGGACTACTTTTCTGGGTGGGATTGTGGAAGAGATGGAGTATAGGAAATGGTGTTAATGCTTTTATGTGGGCATGCTGTGTTGCTCAGTTATATCCCAATGCTTCTTCTTGCTGTCATAGTTGTTGGAAAGGGACTAAGGGAGAAGTTCCCAAACTTTCTTGGTTTGTGGTGCCTTTAGTGTCTTAGTAAATTTTTCATGGCACCCCATACCAAAAGAAATATCTAACAGTTCTATTTATTAAGTAGTTAGGTTAAAAATTCAAAATATCCTACTATGCCCCCATGAGTTTTTTATGGTGTCCGTGGGCACTACAGGGTACAATTTGGGAACTATAGATGTAAAGGTATCAATGCTTGTGTTCAGGACCCAGTTCTGATTCTTAGACTGGAACATTGGATAAAGTCAAGGAAATGCCAGGAGGTTCATTAGTCTCCTGTCCTCACACCCTTCCCCCCCAAAAAATAAGTTGGATTTCTTGATACCCAGAGATTTTCACTCTGAAAGCCAAAAATGCCCTTGTGGCTGGCACCCTTTCTTCCCATTCCCAGTGTTGAGTGGAATATTTGACAGGAAGTCTATTAAGAAAAGAAAAACCATGGGGAAAGGCTGGACTGCATGCCCACAGAAGAAAATCTTGCCGTCTTCCATTTCTTCTCAGATAACTTCATGTCTTTTAAATACACATTCACAGTATACCCACTTTCATTGCCTTCTGATTGAGTATTCTTTGTGGGAAAACTTGGGATCTCTGTGGTCCCAAGAGATGATTTGAGTTCCCAGGACCTGCCAAACTCTATCTTTTCTGTTATGTTTAAATTTTATGTTGCATTTTTGTTTTTTTGTACATTTCTCCCATCAGACTACATGTTCCCTAAAAGCAAGGAACATGTTCTGGTCTTAAATTTGGGTTCTCGTTTTCTGCCTTTGACATACTAAGAACTTAAAATTTTTGGTCATGTGGTTGTTAACTAACCATAATTGCACACGAGGCTGTTCTATGTAGAATAATCAGTGAATACTCCAGTATGATTGCATGTATTTACCTACTTTTGATTGTACTCATAATGTTTTGTTTTGGACTTAGTGTCTTCATTGACCAAGGGAACTCTCAGTGAAGAAATTCTCTTTACATTCATATTTTAACTTTCCTGCAGCTTGGAGTTTTAGAAAGAATACTGAGAAGTGACTTGCCCAGAGTTACATAGCCAGCATGGATCAGAGGCAAGGCAGAGGTTAGGTCTTCCAAATTCTAGGCTAACTCTCTATCCAGTATGTCATGATATTTCTGTTTACAGTGTATTACATTATAAATCTATTTATAATTTTTTTATGTATTAGTAAAAGCTTTTATTTACATGTAGTTTTTAGTGTTTACGTGTTTTAGGATGCCCACATAATGAATTACGTGGTCCTTTTAGAAAAAGAATTAATAATTATTACTTCAGTTGTTTTCCCTTAAATTGCATTAAAAACCAAAAAATGTTATAGTTTTTTGTATAGCACTAAGGATATTTTGATTTTAACATAGAATTATAAAATGCATTTAATTTTCTTCTATCTTAGGGGATATTATTTTCAATGCTCACTATCCAGAATTGCCCCCTGATTTTATCTTTGGAGAAGATGCTGAGTTTCTGCCAGATCCCTCTGCTCTACATGTGAGTATCTCTGGCATACTTATATAATGATAATTTGATGTTCAGAAAAAGAATTGGCTTTAAATAGAGCAATTTGTTTGTTACGCAGTTTGCCATCCACCGTACCCTTTGCTATACCCACATCCATTTTTTTCTCTGACATGTGAATAAACATAACCTTTTAGTGCTGTAATGTTAATAATTAGATCATTTAGTATAGTTTTATTTTCAGAATGTTTTAAATCAATTTCAGAGAAGATGGCTGTCTAAAAGAGGGGTCTTTCTTGTTTTCCTATACCTATTGCTCAAAAATGGTGAAGTTCATACATTACCAAGTAATAATCAAGAAATCCCATGTGAATCTGTAGTGAGTGACTTCTTTCATCCTAGAAAACGTCCTCCAGAGGACTACAGGTAGCAGAAAGCAACTCCAGAAGTAGAATGAGGGCTAGCTTAATGAGAGACAGAACATATGTAGCCTGCAAGCCTGTACCAAAGGCAGCAAGAACAGTCTTATCCCCCTTTTCCTCCTTCCCCAAGAAAGCTCCAGGTGGGGATCTGGGAACCCAGAGGAGCCCTTGTGACTAGTGTGGTACCTCAGTGCTCATTCCTGGAGAGTCCAGGCCCAGCAGATTTGAAATGCCTGACAATGTCCTGAAATATCAGAGAGGACTCTGAATACCTAATACGTTTAATTTCAAAGATCTAGGAGGATCTAGTCCCAGGAGGTGAGAATCTTAGAGATTCAGGTTGAAAACAAGCAGAGCCAACCACCCCACTTAAAAGTGAAGCAGGAAGCAGAGTCTGGCCTGGCATCAAGCCCCACTTCAGGAATGCATGTTAGAGAGGTGAATAAATCAAAGAAAACATCAACCAGTGTGAAAATTTTTTGAAAATCTATCTTCATAACAATTGCAAGTAGAGACTCAAAGGAAAAAAAGTTGATTTTCCAGGAGGACTATATAAATACTAGAAAAAATAAAGGAAGTAAAATTTTAAAACCCCCAAAAAAGCTTTTCTGAAAAAAAAAACCTCTTAAGTAGCTTAGAAGAGAAAGTGCTAAACCTTAACTAAGAAATGGAATCCTTGAAACTACAAAAGACTGAAGGAAATCATTTGATGCCATGAGAGTGTAAGAAATGTTAGAAAATCCAAAGATTGGAATAGTAGAAGAAAATATAAAATTTCTGATGTAAGAAACAACTAACCTAGAAAATAGTTCATAGAGATAAATTTAAGAACCATTAGACTTCCTGAAAACCATGATTAAAAAAAAAAGAGCTTGGACATTATATTCCAAGCAATCATAAATGGAAAACTCCCCAGATCTATTATATAAAGGGCAAAGTTAAGTTCAAAAGAACCCACCAATCTTCTAAAAAGATCCTCAAAAAGAAAAGTCCCAGGAGCATTATATCCAAAATCCAGAATTTCCACATCAAAGAAAAAAAAATACTTCAAGAATCTAAAAAGAAACAATTCAAGTATCGAGGAACTACAGTCAGGATCACAGAAGGCCTGGCAGCTTTAGTACAAAATGAGAGGAGTTCTTGAATTTCAAGATTCCAAAAAGCAAAATATATGGTCTTACAACCAAGAATAGCTTAATAACCTTACCTACAAAGTTGAGCATAATTTCACAGGGGAAAAATGTATCCTTAATAGAATAGAGGACTTTCTAGCATTTCTGATGAAAAGATTGATATTCTAGTAGGAATTATGAAATATAATCACAGAGTCAAGAGAACTTAGAAAAGTAAATTTATTTAAGTATTTGGAAGAGGCTGTGTGATGATAAGAGTGCTAACATTCTAATAGGTGCAAGGAAATAAGCATCCCTTCAGAAAATTAATATCTTCAAAAGATATTGAGGAAATAAGACAGGAAAAATAAATGATCTGGGGGTAAATTGTGGGGTTTTTTGAGGGTTTTAGGAGGGGAAAGAGAAGGGAGGATAAAATGAGGAATATATTTGTGGAAAGGAAGAGGAAGGTGGTGTAATTTGATACTTCTCAAAATTGTCATATGTAAAAATATACAAATATGGATGAAGTGGGCATCAGATGGACCTAATTTCTATTTGAAATGGACAAACCAAAGTTTGAACACATCAACACACATGCACACACATATACACAGAGTTTGGTATAGAAGTACATCACACTCAACCGAGAAACATTGAGGCTTGGGGTAGGATTGTTAAGAGGGAGGATAATACCAGGAGAACAATAGTTATCACAAGTAAGTCAGATTTTCTAATCTTGATGAGGGAATTAAAAGGCAAGAGGAAAGACAATATAAGAACTAGATTGTAAAGGGAGTACTTTGGATTCCTTCTTAGATAACTGGGGAATGGCTGAACAAATTGTGGTGTGTAAATGTAGTAGAATATCATTGTGCCATAAGAAATGACAAAAAAGATGATTTCAGAGAATCTTGGGTACTATGAATTAATGTAGAATGAAGTGGTCAGATCCAGGAATAATTTATGCACAAAGTCAACAACATTTTAAGGAAAACAGCTTTGAAAGACTTAAGTCTGACCAATGCAATGACTGTGTCTTCAGAGGACCTCTGATGAAACCCATCTCTTGACAGACGGGTGATGGATATAAGGCACAGAGACATACCTTTTTGTATACAGCAACAATTTGAATTGTTTGATTATGCTTGTTTGTTATGAGGTTCCCTCCCCTTCCTTCTTTATCTCCATTAATTTGAGGTAGTGTCAGAGGAAGGGTTGTTATTGTTGTTGTCCTTCATTTTCAGAGAGGACCAAAATGACATCACTATGCTAGAGTCAAGTTTTAGTGTGTCTGACTGTGTCTGATCAGACCAATACGAGCTCGAAGTGTTCTATCACAGGTTGGGCACAAATAGTCCGTGTGAACCTTTGGAGTGGATTCTCTAAGTTTATGTATCTTGTATTTCTCTTGAGTTGTTTCAATTCTGCTTTGCTCCTAGAGCACAGCACCTTTTCTGATCTGAGCACACCATGCCGAGCAGTCCTGTGCCAGTGTCTCCCATATCACACAATTCCAAAATTCTTAAGACAGACCTTGAGAGTCCCCTCTTATCACTTCTTCTGACCACCAGGTCAACGCTTGCCCTATGTGAATTCTTCATAAAATAGTTTTTTTTGGCAGGCGTACGTTTTGCATTCAAACAACGTAGCCAGCCCATCTGAGTTACGCTCTCTGAAGCAGAGTTTGATTGCTTGGCAGTTTAGTTCAAGAAAGGACCTCAGTGTCTGGTACCTTATCCTGCCAGGTGCTTTTCAGAATCTTCCTAAGGCAATTCAAATGGAGGAGATTCAGTTTCCTGGCATGGCTTTGGTGTACATGGTCCAGGTTTCACAGGCATAAAACAATGAGGTCAGCACAATGGCTCTGTAGACCTTCAGTTTAGTAGTCAGTCTAATACTTCTTCTCTCCCATACTTTGGAGCCTCCCAAACACTGAGCTAGCTCTGGCAATGCATGCATTAACCTCGTTATTAATGTGTACATCCATGGAAAGTACACTACCATGGTAATGAACTTTTCCACAGCATTCAAAACTTCTCCATTTGCTGTAACTGATGATTCCATGTGTGAATGTTGTGGTAGTGGCTATTTTCTTGGTGTTTATCGTTAGGCCAAAATTAGCAGAATAGCAGAGAATCGATCCTTACTTTGTTGCATCTCAGCTTCAGAGGCTGCATTGAGTGTCCAATCATCTGCAAACAGAAAATCATGCACCAATACTCCCTCCACTTTGGTCTTGGCTTGTAGTCTTTTGAAATTGAAGAATTCACCATCAGTGTGGTACCTGACCTTGATGCCATGTTCATTCTCATTGAAAGCATTTGACAACATGTCTAAAAACATCATGATAAAAAGCATGGGAGCAACCACACAGTGTTGTTTCACTCCATTGGTAACTGGGAAAGCATGAGAGCATTGTCCATTATCCAGAACCTGGGCAAACATACCATCATGAAATTGACGTACAATGCTGATCAACTTTTCCAGGCAACCAAATTTTGACATAATTTTTCATAAATGCGCACAACTGACAGTATCAAAGACCTTGCTTAGATCTACAAACGTTGTATACAGACCTCTGTTCTGCTCCTGGCATTTCTCCTGGAGTTATTGGGCAGCAAACACCATATCAGCTATTCCTCGGCCCTTTCTGAAGCCATGCTGGCTCTCAGGTAGATGACCATCTTCCAGGTGAAGCATCAACCTATTAAGTAGGATCCTGGTAAGAATCTTGCCAGCAATGACTAAGAGAGAGACCCCGCTGTGATAGAGATGGACAATAGAGGCATCCTTGAACTCCTGGGGAATAATGTCCTCTTGCCATATAACCTGGAAAATTTCAGTTAGCTTTTGTATGAGCGGTGGACCCACTGCCTTGTGACTCTCAGCTGGAATAGAATCAGCACCAGGTGCTTTGCCACATGAAAGGAGCCTAATGGCATTCAAAATCTCTTCAGTTGGAACTTCAGCTAGGGAGGGATTGACTTCAACTTGAGGTAAACAGTCAATGGCTTCAGCATTGATTGATCATGGTCTGTTGAGAACATTATGGAAGCGTTCAGCCCATCTCTCTAGAATCATGTCCTTATCTCACTACTCAATGTGGCTCTATCAGCACTGAGTAGTTGAGATGCACCATAGGTCTTTGGTCTATAAATAGACTTCAGGACATCATAAAAGCACTTTGGATTGTTACTATCAGCATAAAACTGAATTTCATCTGCCTTCTTACTGAGCTAAGAATCCTGCATCTCTCTGAGCTTTAATTTTACTTTATTTTTGATGGAATTAAATGCTGCCTTCTTAGAGATGGATGAACTATTCTGCTGGTAAACCCTGTGGAGTTCTTGTTTTTCATTTATTAGCTTCTGAATTTCCCCATCATTTTCATCAAGCCAGTCTTGATGTTTGCAAGTGTTCTGACCCAGATAAGTAAATGCAGTGCTATACACCAAATCTCTGAAAGCCGCCCTCTCCTTTTCTGCTCCACTGTTGCCAACTGTGTGTTGACTCAGCTTTCCTTCCAAGTTAGCAGCAAACTGTTCCCTCTCAGAGAAGAGCTCTAATCTGTTGACATTAATTCTTCTGGTAGTTATTTTGCCTTTGGGACGCAGCTTTTGTTGAAAAGGATAAGTCTATGATCAGTCCAGCACCATGTGCCACACATTGCCTTTGTCACTCTCACATCCTGTCTCTTCTTCTTACAATCACATAGTCTATTAAATGCTAATGTTTGCTGTGAGGGTGCATCCATGAAGTTTTATTGCATTTAGGTAAATGAAAGACAGTGTTGGTAATGAGGTCACAAGATACACAAGTCTTCAGTAGTAAGTGACCGTTACTGTTGCTATTTCCAACTCCATTCCTCTCTAGAACTCCCTGCCAAGTCTGGTAGTCTGAGCCTACTCTAGCATTAAAGTCACCCAGAATTATAAGCTTCTCCTCTTTTGGCACATTGATGGTAAGGATCTCCAGACCTTAACCTCATCAGAGTTCGTCATGGTGGGAGCATAGGCACTGGTGATGGTGGCGTGACGTTTTTGTGCAGGTGGCAATAGCATTGTCATGAGGCTGTTGTTCATTCCTTTTGGTAGGCATACAAGCTTATTGACTAGATTAGTTTTGGTTGTAAAACCTACACAGTTTCACGGCATTCCCCTTCACTGTGGCCACTTCAGAAAAATGTGTTTCCAGCTCCAACTTCAGTAAGCTAACCTTCATTTGCCAGCCTTGTTTCACTCAGGGCTGCTATTTGGATGTGATACCTGCTGAGTTCTCTTGCGACAAGAGCAGTTTGTCTTTCAAGCCTACTGGATTTTGTGTTGTCTATAAGTGTGCACACATTCCATGTTTCAGTGGTAGTGGAATCATCTTTGCAGATGTTTTTGTACATTTGTTCGTGTTTTGACCACACAGTGGGATTTCCTGCCTGCCGTGGTAATCAGGCCAGGGTTGGGTAAGCAGACAATTTTCAGGGAACCTTTTCTAACCTCTTCTTCACACCAGGGGGTGAGCAGTGTGATCCTTAAAAGGCTGCTCACACACCCAAGGGGCTGCCATATTCCACTGCTGCTTCCAGTGAGAAATGACCCTGTGTGCAGTATTATGACTGCAGCTCCCAGTGTATCTTCGACTGCTGCTTTGTCACTTGCTTGTCACCACAGGACTTTGAGATGGGTAAAATGGTATAGGTGATGTCCTTTGATTCGTGTGTAAATTGGATTTAAATGAGGCAGAGTTGCACGAAGTCATCAGCCTCACTCTCTCCTCCAGAGTCATCGCAGTCAATGACAGAACAGAATAAAGATGACTAGTGATGGCTCAAGATGCAGTGGAAGACCTTGGTGTCTTCGATGTCTAACCAAGCTCTAAGTGATCCACAGTGTGTGCTTCAGCTGTCTTCATTGCTGTTGGAACAAATTGTTCTCTTCTGCCCATTCCATCAGGGGAAGTCTTATGCTTGGGGTAGACACCTCCCTAACTCATCAGTATGTTTGAGACCCCTTGGTTACCCTCAACCTGGTTTAGCCCGTCTACCAAAATGGTTTACCAGGGTGTGGCCACTGTGCGTGCTACAGCTTCTTGGAGCCACAGATGAGAGTTAGGTGGAACAGGTGGACACCAAAGGTAGAAAGCAGCCCTGAAGAAGGTTTGGCAGCCTTCACACCAGTCTTCCCTGAACACACCCTACACCCCTACAGAAGAAGTGTAGAGTAGATTAACAATAGTGATTAAAAAGAAAAAGAGAACCATTGAAACATTTAAAAAAATAGTAGAGAACAGAAGGAAGTTCCGAAGGAAGCATAAACAAAGATGACAGTTTTGAAAGTAGCATGTAGAATTTATTATATGGTTTTTAAAAAGAAAGTGCTATGAAGTACAAATTCATGGTTTCACATAGAATCCCATTTTTGTTTTCTGCTATGTGTATGGAAATGTTCTTTTCAGTGATCAAGTTCAGAATAAAAAAATAAAATTAAAAAAATTAAATCAATGCCATACTATAGGATACTGGCTAAAGTATTCTACATGTCAGTTTAATGAGCCACATCTGAAACATTTAGTTTGTTTGAGCATAATACTTAGTGTTTACAATAGTTTTCTGCTGCAAACTGTGAATTAATGTTTTAGTCAGCAGAATTTTTTTTTTTTTAATTGTTCCAGTATTTTTTTTGTGTGGTAGAATAAGTGGTAAAATTGGACTGAATTTCAGCATTGTTTGAGGAATGAAGACTATGCCCCGTGCATGGTAGGTTATGCTGCCATAAACAATTTATTAGTTGGAACGAGAAGATACTGGAATTAAAATCTGATTTTACTTGGACAGGATGTATTTTGCATGGCTACCACAGAGAGGACGTGACTTCTTGATTTAATATTTCTGCTCATTACATAAAAAGTGTTGTTTTATCTTTGCTTGCTCAAAATAGCTCTGCCGAGTTTCTAGTTTCATTTGAACTTTATGTCTATATAGTTCACATACCTGTGAACTATATATGAACACATATCTATGTGCCTAATGGAGAGGGTTTTATTTATTCCTTAGAAAGTTTTCATAAACTTGTGCCTTTTTTTTTTTTTGCAGAGGAATGGGTAATAAAGCTATAGTAACATAAATTTTTCAATGGAACCTCGATTTTTAAACAGTTCAGAATTGGCTATGTTAAAGAGATTGAATAGAACTACAAATACTATGCCATTATGTTGATTTAGCTCTTTTCAGTTTAAAAAGTGCTTTTTCATATGTTATCTCCTTGTATCATCACAAGAATTATGTGAACAAGGAGAGGCAGATTTTAGCTATGTATTTCATGACTAAAAGTTGTCTTTTCAAGGAGGAAAATTTTAACTACTGAAATACCACATATTTATTGCTGAATAAAGAGACCGTTTGCAGCTGACTAATAATAAATATGTAGTATGCATCTTAAAAAATAAGCAATACCTTTTTTGCCAATTTTTTTTTGTAATTTCAAAGGGTTATAATAATTTATGTTACTCAAAGAATGTATGAAATTCCCTATAGTGTTCTTTTTTTTTGGGGGGGGGGGCTAGGCAATGGGGCTAAGTGACCTGCCCAGGGTCATACAGCTAGTAAGTGTTATGTGTCTGAGACCAGATTTGAACTCAGGTCCTCCTGACTCCAAGTCCAGAGCTCTATCCACTGCACCAACTACCTGCCCCCCCCATCGTGTTCTTTAGAGTTTCTCTATGAGTCAAGATCATTTTTAGCTGAGGAAAATGATACTTAACTTTTCTGAGATATTATGAGGAATAACTCAATGTTGACTAGAATAGAAATAATGCCTAAGGAAGGTGGGATGATGATATATAAAGATGTAGAATGATAGCTAATAATAATAGCTTACATTTGTATAGTGCTTTGAGGTTTGCAAAGCACTATCTATCCTGTCCATCCATCCATCCATCCATCCATCCATCCATCCTTCCTTCCTTCCTTCTTTCCTTCCTTCCTATCATCTCACTTGACTAAATAATCTTGTGAGGGAGGTGCTGTAATTATCCTTGTTTAACAGATGAGGAAATGGAGACTGATGGTAGTTCACTGTTTTGTCCAGTGTCATGTAACTAATAATTGGCTGAAGTGCAACTGGAGCTTGTCTCCCTTACTCCACATATAGTCCTCTATCCTTCGTTCCATGGGGCTGCCTCCTGAGCTGCTAAATCCTTATCTTCCTTCTGTTTTCTCTACCAGGGAAGCCCTTTAGACTGGAAAAAACTAACAAAAAGACAGGTGGGATCTGGATCTCCAAGATAAGCCAGGATATAGTAAGCGATCACTTATCTACCTTTGATGAGTTCACATCACTGTCGTTAGATGAACTACATCTTAGTATACAGAAAGAAATGGCAAATATTATTCCTTACCTACTGCCAGTGATCTCTGAGAGATCATGGAGTAAGGTAGAGGTACTACAGGATCATAAAAGGGCAAATGTCTAGATTTTCAAAAAAAGAAAGAGAATGGTCTATTGAGTATAGGCCAGTGAGATTGGTTTTTATTCCTGGCAGAATTCTAGAATGTATTTTTTTTTTTAAGGCAGTTAGGGTTAAGTGACTTGCCCAGGGTCACACAGCTAGTAAGTGTGCAGTGTTTGGTCTGAAGTCACATTTGAACTCAGGTCCTCCTGACTTCAGGGCCGGTGCTCTATCCACTGCGCCACCTAGCTGCCCCAAGAATGTATTATTAAGGAGATGGTTAGTGAATAGTAAGAAAAAGAAGTTATGATCTCACAGAGCCAACATGGCTTTATCAAGAATGACTTATTCTGCATTAACCTTATTTCTTCTTTTGCCAGAGTATAAATCTAAAATTGTCGTTTAACAGATGAAATCAAAAAACTAAGGCCCCAGAGGAGAGGTGACTTTCTGAAGGCCAGAAAGCATATCAGTTGCAAAGTTGGGACTAAAGCCTAGGTCTCCTCAATCCAAATCTAGTGCTTTTTTTTTTTTTCCTACCACATCTTGCTGGAAGCCAAATAAGAAAAAGCAGTATACTTTTCATCTCTACTTTGTTTTCCCTTCCTCCTCCTCTTCCTTCCCCTCTCCCTTTCTCTATCCTTCTGTCCCCATTTCATTTTAATTTTCTTTTTCTATATTTTGATGTTGTTGATTCATTTGTTGCATACATTTATTAATGTGTGCAAATTACTGCATCAAGCACTGAGCATGATAAGAAAATGTTTTTTCCTTCAAGTAGTTAAATTAACTGCTTTTAATGTTTGGTAAATATAAATACTTTTTAAAAATCTCAAAATATGTTTATATATCACCTTTTAGTAATGAAGTGATTACTTAAAGACTATTGTCAAGGGTAACTACTATTCTCCTAGTCACTGAGATGCTTAACCTAGATTCCTTCCTCAGCTTCTCACTCACTCTCAGCCCCCCCCATATACAGTCAGTTGTTAGTCATGTCATTTATGCCTTCACCTTTACATCTCTCTTATATGTCCCCTTCTCTCCTTTGACACTGGCATCATCCTGGTGCAGGCCCTCATCACCTTGTTTCTGGACTATTGCAGTGGTCTGCTGGGTGATGTCTTTGCCTCAAGTCTCTCCCCACTCCATTCCATCTTCCATTCAGCTGTCAAATTGATCTTCCTAAAGTGTAGGTGTGGCTATGTCACCCCCTATTCAATGAACTTCATTGGGTTCTGTCACCTCCAGGATCAAATATAAAGTGCAGTGCTCTGGCTTTTAAATCCTTCATAATCTGGCCCCTTCCTACCTTTCCAGTGTTCTCTACCTTATTACTTTCCACAAACTCTGTTATCTACTTACATTGTCCTCCTTGATGTTCCTCATGCATGACACTCCATTCTACTTTCAGTGGCTGTTCCCCATGTTAGTAACACTCTCTTCATCTCTGCTTCTTTGCTTCCCTGGCTTTTTTCAAGTCCCAGCAAAGTTTTGCTTTCTGCAAGAAGTCTTTCAAAGTCCTTGTTAATCTTAGTGCTTTCCCACTTTTGAGTATCTCCAATTTATCCTGTGTATATCTGGTTTATACATAGTTATTTGAATGTTGTCTCATTCACGTGAGCTCCTTGAATGTAGGGATTTTTTTTTTTTGGCCTTTGCATCGCTAGCACTTATCACAGTATCTGGCACATAGTAGGCATTTAATAAATGCTAGTTGACTGACTCAGTGAGTCATGAATTTTTTAGGCATATCATATTGCTAAGAATGTCTACTAAGATGTCTTAGAGTAAAAGTCTATTAGTGAAGGGAGTCTCCACATTGATTAAATATTGGCTTCTTGAAGTAAAGTGTGTTATTAACATTTGTGTGGTATTTTCTGAGGGAGTTTTGGGTGCTCAATCCCAAGGCCAAAGCCTAAACTTCGGAGCTCTCTGTCCTGCTCTAAAGCAGTACTAGTTTAGCTGGTAGCAAAAAATATGAGAATGAACTAATCAAAGAATTATCAAGCTCCTTACATGAACTGCCTCAGTTGACCTTGAAACAGTGGTGGAAACATCATATCATGGAATGGAAAAGCTGAAGACATATGCTTGTAGTTTTTATATAGTTGATTACTAGCAGTTGAACACTCTTATCCAATGAATATTTGTTTAATAACAGCATCACACTGAAAAAAAGGTTTTCTTCTTTTCAGGAGATTTATTAATAACTCAAATGAAGACAGAAAGTGTGGTTAATATTAGACTGACACAAATATTAATATTAAATTTAAAATATTAAATATTTATATTGCATATTTAATATTAAAATACCACAAAACTAAGAGGCATAGTTAAAATTATTTATGAAAGAATCAGAATTTAAGAGGACCTTGAAAGGCTAGAATAAACATGGGGCTCCAACCAATAAGTTAGACATTTACTAGACACAATTATAAAATCCTGTACTTATGGTAAAAAAAAAAATTGCCCTCGGTCAGGGTAGGGGAAACCTAGGAAAGAGTTCATGTTCTGTATGCCTTTAGTTACATAGATCCTGGTTAGATACACAAATATGTTGTGATTCTTTTAAAAAAGAATGTAGCATACACAAAGGCTGTGCAGAGCCCAGTCCCAGAAGCATCCTTACACTCTGTTGTTGACATCTGGCAAATGGCATCAGGAATACAGGGCTCAATTTTAGGAGCCACATTTCAAGAACAACATTTTCTGTACTAGGGGACATTCAATAGTGGATTCTAAACAGTTTGTCAACCTGTTTATTTTTTAAAATTTATTTATTTATTTTTAGTTTTTGACATTCACTTCCATAAGATTTTAAGTTCCTAATTTTTTCCCTACCCCAAGATGGCATGAAATTTTATATAGGCTCTACATATACATTCATATTAAACCTATTTTCACATTATTCATGTTGTAATGAAGAAGTAGAACCAATGGGAAGAACCATGAGAAAGAAAGAAGAAATAAACAACAAAAAAAGAGGGAGTAAGTAATATGCTTTGATCTGCATTCAATTCTTCTTCTGGATGTGGATAGCATTTTTCACCATGAGTCTTTTGGAGTTGTCTTAGATCCTTGCCTTGTTAAGAAGGAATAAGTCTGTCAGAGTTAGTCATCACACAATGTAGCTGATACTGTGTACAATGTTCTCCTGGTTCTGCTCATTTCACTCAGCATCAGTTCATACAAGTCTTTCCAGGTTTTTCTGAAGTCTTCCTGCTCATCATTTCTTATAGTATTCAATAGTATTCCATTACATTCATATGCCACAACTTGTTCAGCCATTCCCCAACTGATGGGCATCCCCTCAATTTCCAATTCTTTGCTACTACAGAAAGAGCTGCTATAAATATTTTTTTTAACATGTGGGTCCTTCTTCCATTAGTATGATCTCTTTGAGATATAGACCTAGAAGTGGTATTGCTGGGTCAAAGGGTATGAACAGCCTTTTCATATCCTTTGACCATTTTATCAATTGGGGAATGACTTGTATTCTTATAAATCTGACTCAGTTCTCTATTTCAGAAATGAGACCTTTATCAGAGACACTGGTTGTAAAAATTCTTTCCCAGCTTTCTACTTCCCTTTTTAATCTTGGTTGCATTGGCTTTGTTTGTACAAAACCTTTTCAATTTAATGTAATCAAAATTATCCATTCTGCATTTCATAATATCCTCTACTCTTGTTTAGTCATAAATTCTTCTGTTCTCCATAAATCTGACAGATAAACTATTCCTTGCTCTCTCAGTTTGCTTATAGTATCAATCTCTATATCTAAATTGTGTACCCATTTTGACTTTGTGTTGATATATGGTATAAGATGTTGGTCTATGCCTGGTTTCTATTTTCCAGTTTTCCCTGCAGTTTTTGTCAGATAGTAAGTTTTTATCCCAGAAGCTGGAGTCTTTGGGTTTATCAAATAGTAGATCACTATAATCATCGACTGCTGTGTCTTGTGTACCTCACCTATTCTACTGATCCACCACTCTATTTCTTAGCCAGTACCAAGTAGTTTTGATGATTGCTGCTTTATAATACAATTTAAGATCTGGTATGACTAGGCCACCTTCCCTTGCATTTCTTTTCATTAATTTCCTTGATATCCTGGACCTTTGCTTCTTCCAGATGAATTTTGTTATGATATTTTCTAGCTCTATAAAATATTTTTTGGTAGTTTGGTATGGCGCCAAATAAGTAAATTAATTTAAATAGAATTGTCATTTTTATTTTATTAGTTCAGCCTACCCACGAGCAACTGATGTTTTTCCAATTATTTAGATCTGACTTTATTTGTGTGAAAAGTGTTTTGTAATTGTCTTCATTTAGTTCCTGGGTTCGTCTTGGCAGGTAGACTCCCAAATATTTTATAATATCTACAGTAAGTTTAAATGGAATTTCTCTATCTCTTGCTGTTGGGCTTTGCTAGTAATACATAGAAGTGCCAAAGATTTATGTGGGTTTATTTTATATCCTGCAAGTTTGCTAAAGTTGTTTATTATTTCAAGTAGTTTTTTACTTGATTCTCTAGAATTCTCTAAGTATATCATCATATCATCTGCAAAGAGTGATAGTTTTGTTTCTTCTTTGCCAATTCTAATTCCTTCAATTTCTTTTTCTTCTTTTATTGCCAAAACTAACATTTCTAGTACAATATTGAATAACATTGGTGATAATGGACATCCTTGTTTCACCCCTGATCTTATTGGAAATGCTTCTAGCTTGTCCTCATTACATATAATGCTTGGTGATGGTTTTAGGTAGATGTTACTATCATTTTAAGGAAGATTACATTTATTCCTATGCTTTCTAGTGTTTTTAATAGGAATGGGTATTCTATTTTGTCAAAAGCTTTTTCTGCATCTATTGAGATAATCATATTATTTCTGTTAGTTTTGTTTTTGATATGGTCAGTTATGCTGAGAGTTTTCCTAATATTGAACCAACCCTGCATTCCTGGTATTGTCAACCTGTTTATTGAGGAAGCACCTACAAAAAGTCCCAAGGGGCATTCAGTGCATTTCTTGTGTGTACTCTGAAGTGTGACTTTTTAAGGAAGAAAATATTGTTAAACAATTCACTTTCAACAATGTTTGAAAGAATTGTGAATATTTGGCTGCACCTGAGTTCAACATTGCATTGTCCTGCTTCTGTGCCTTTGGGGAAGCTGCTGCCATGCTTGGAGTATCCTGCATCTTCATCTCCTCTTATTAAATCTTTAACTTTCTTCTAAGCTTGGGGAAGGGGTGGGTTTTTTTTTTTTAGGTTTGGTTTGGTTTGGTTTGGTCAAAGTATGCTTTCCTTCCTTTGATTATCTTGTATTTGCAGGGTGTCCCAAAAGTTTTAATGTTTTAGATTTTGAGCTAGTTGTTAAAGCTTAAACTATTAAGCTATTAAAGCTTAAAACTGCAATAGGCCTTTTGGGACACTGTCCTTATCTGTGTACATATTTTGTGGTATGTTGCTGCTTACAAACTTCTTAAAGTCAGAAACTTTTTCATTTTGTCTTTGTATTTTGGTCCCTTGCATTTGGTAGATGTTTAATAAATTCTTATTGAGTTGAATGTGTAGTACAGATAAATCTTAGAGGAAAGATGACAACTACCGTGAAATATTTATAAAACTATTAGAGAGGGAAGAAGGAGCATATTTATTCTGCATTCATTGTTCCAGAAGACAGAATCAGGACTAATGTGTGGATGTGGATTTTTCTTATTATAAGTGGATTTTTATTTGTTATGGAAAAACTTTTCTTTGAAGTAGAATTCTCTCTTTTTTTAATTTATTTTTTATTTTTAGGCAGTTGGGGTTAAGTGACTTGCCCAGGGCCACCCAGCTAGTAAGTGTCAAGTGTTTGGTCTGAGGTCAGATTTGAACTCAGGTCCTCCTGATTTCAGAGCCAGTGCTCTATCCATTGCGCCACCTAGCTGCCCCAAAAGTTGTCTCTTTTTTTTTTGTTTTGTTTTTGGTGAGGCAGTTGAGGTTAAGTGACTTGCCCAGGGTCACACAGCTAGTAAGTGTGTAGTGTCTGAGACTGGATTTGAACTCAGCTCCTTCTGACTCTAAGGCCAGAACTTTATCCATTGCACCATCTAGCTGCCCCCGAAGTAGAATTCTCTATACAATGGAATGGGGTCCCATTTCAGGAAATCAGTTCCTTATCATTAACCTATATAATCAAAGATTGAATGGCTTACGTATAGTCCTACTTTAATTTGCTAGAGCTTATCACCAGATTGGCTATAAGGTGATTTATATTTGGGCCATGGAAATGCTCAAAAGACCAAGTTTAGAAGAGTTGTACTGTGGCAGTAGAAAGAGAACATACACTTAACAGATTTACAGTACATTTTTGCGTTAATGAATACTCATACTCAAATACATATATGTTGTGATCTATATGGGCATTCCTTCCAATGATGCAGATCACAATGAATCAATATTTCCCTCTCCTGTGTAAATCTTAAACATGACCTCCTGCAAGTTCTCCACAGCATGATTGGTGTTGTTCCTCACCTTTTCTTAATATTAAGAGGGATGTCAGTAGAACACATGGTCTATTCATTAGATATCCATTGCTTTTGCCAACCCACCAAGGCTATATCTTTTCACTCATACAGTCCTTTGATGACATGTTTTATTTCAATTTTTAAAAATAATTCAATATTTGCAACGTGTTTTAGAAAACTTACACCCCGATGTACCTCTTCACTGCCCTCTGGGAATACTGATTTTTGCTTCTTTGAAGAAGCATCTAGATAGGGGAATTGTGATTACAAAGCCAGTATGGCTTCATCAAGGTCAGGCCATGCCAGAGTAAACTAATGTCCTTTTTTTGACAGGTATACTAAACTAGTATATTATCTTGGGGATATATAACTTAGCTAGGTTTGATAAATACCTCATACTATTTTTATGGAGAAGATAGAGAGATATAGATTTAGATAATAATAAAATCAGATCAATTTAGAACTAGTTGGATGACTAGACTCAAAAGAGTAGTTAACAGTTTAATGTCACCTTGGCAGATCTCTGGTGGAATACTGCAGTGATTTGTACTTGGCTCTGTATGTTTTAACATTTTTATAGATGAATTAGGTAATGCCATTGATGACATGCTTATCAGATTTGCAGATGACATAAAACAAGGAGAGGTATCTAACACAGTGCATGTTAGAGTCAGATTGCAAAAGGATGCTGCTAGGCTATAAAACATTGGGCTGAATCTGTTAAGGTGAAATTCAGTAGGAGTAAGTGTAAAGTTTTGCAGTTTCACAAGTACGTGATCGGGGAGTCCTGGTTAGAGAACCGTTTTTATGAAAAAGATCTGGGGGTTTTAGTTGATTACAAGTTCAATGAATCAGCATTGTGATATGGTTGTCGGAAAAGCTAATGCATTCTTGGGCTACATTAAGAAGAACATAGCTTCCAAGAATGGTGTACTGTGCTCTTGTCAGACCTTATCTGAAATACTATGTTCACTTCCAGGCACAAAAGTTGAAGAAGTATATTCATTAGTCAGAAAATGCCCAGAGGGGCACAGTCAAGATGGTAAAAAGGCCTTGAGTCAATATTGTCTGAGGATTGGCTGAAGGAATTGGGCATTTTATCTCTGGAGAAGAGAACACTCAGCAGTGACATACTAGCTATATTTGAAATATTTGAAGGGCTGTCATAAGCTTTATTTTAATACAGAAATAATCAAGCATTTTTTATTTCCATTTCTAAAAACTGTTTGCTTAAAAACTCTAGATATAAATATTATATTTGCATGTCAGGTAGAGAAAAATAGATTAATTCTTAGTTATGTGAAAAGATTATTGCCTCCCTCTTCAGCATCGATGCATTTTGGATATCACTTATTAAAAATGTAAACAAACAAATCCAGCTTTCTGTGATTTATTCTGTTATTATAAAGATCCAATGTGTCTGAGTTTAGCTTACTGATTCTAGTGCACAGATGAGCCATATTTTGGTATTGTTCTCCTGATACTAACCTGAACAATATAATTTTTGTTTCTAATTCCTGGTAGATCTTATTTATAGGCCATTAAATAAACTGAAATAGAAATTTCAACCATATAACTCAACTAATCAATCATTTAATAAGTGCGTACTATGTATCAGGTATAGTGCTAGGTGTTTGGGATAGGGGATGGGATAGGTCTTGTGATTTTATTGATGAGTGATTTCCTGGGTAAGGAAATTCCCTCAACTATTGCAGATTCTTACTGTTTCTAAAGGTAACAGTCTTAGAGAGTTTTCCAGGGCAGTGAGAGTTTAAGTAACTTGCTCTGGGCCACATAGCCTTCCTCACTTAAGAGGTCCCGTGCTCCCTATCTCCTTTAACAGCGTTTCTCAAATTTTTTGGTCTAAACCACATTTTCATACTCTTAAAAATGAAAGAGGATACCAGATATCAAATATCTGTTGACATGTGCTATGTTAGAAATTTAAACTGACAATTAAAAACATACATTAGTTAAAAAAAATAGACCCATTGCATGTTAATTTAAGTAATATATATTCACAGAATAGCAGTATTTTCCAAAACAAATGAAAATGAGTGGCAAGAATTGCATTGTTTTACATTTTTACAGATCTCTTTATTGTCTGGTTTAATAGAAGAGAGACAACTGGATTCTAATGCTTTTGTATTCATTCTGTTGTGATGTGCAGTTATGGTTGAAGTATATGAAGAAAATATGGCTTTAAACAGATATGTAGTTGGAAAAGGGAGGAAAGAGTATTTTATTTTAATAGCTTTTTCAGATAATTGTGTTACTTGCAATATGGAATTTTAAACCATATCAGTGAATTTTTCATATTCTATTAACATTAAAATTCATTGGTCTATCTTGTACTTTGAATGAATCTTTTACCTATGTATGATTTTGTAATATCATATATTGGTCATTTGGAAAATACTGGTTTATTCAGTTATGTAGATCTTTTCAAATGTTGACACATTTCATTGTATACAACATCCAAAAATAACATTCATTAATGTTATCAGTTCTCTCATAAGAAAAGTCATTAAGTATTGGGAAGCTGTCAAGCTCATGATGGTAGAAACAAGTTTTCCAAAATTCTAATTTTTACTTGAAAGCTCAAATTTTATCACTGACAATAAATGCTGTCAGTTGCTTCCCTTGAAGTGATAGGCTCACTTGTTTAATTTTTTAGAAAAATGTCTGCTAGTTACTCAAGTCTGAATATCCAGTTTGCCTTAGTTGTTCTATCCAGTAAAAATGATGCTCTGTGGAAAAAAGGTGGCTCATTCATTTAACAACTCAAATAATTGCACAAGTGATTGTCCTGGAGACCATCATCATACTTTGGCGTGCATCAGAAGTGCTTTATGTATGCTTCCCATTTCATCACAGATTATTAAAAAGATACATATATTCAAAGGTTGAGATGTTTTTATTGATTCATTAAAGACATTCTTAAATGAAATGTCTTTATTTAACTGTGAATGGGTTATCCTAAAGAATATAATGATAACTAGTAAAGCTTGGTGCCACTGCCTTGATTTGGGCTAAGGTGCCAGCAGTTTTACCCACCATTGCTTTCGTACCATTAGTACAAATGTCAGCACAGTCATTCCAGGATAAAATTATGAGGTTAAGAAAGTTATTCAACACTTTGGATCTGTCAGCTCTACTTGTTTTTCTTGTCAAGCATTCACATAGAAGATCTTATCTTCTTTGACGATTATTTGGTGCTGATATCAGATAAATACAAGCAAAACAGAAATTCATCCTTTTATAAGGCAAAAATACAATTCTGTAGATAACGTAGTAACCCAGTCTTCATATTTACAGCTAACTCAATTCATAAGTTATGGCACCTCTGGAAAATATCATCATACACTCATGAACCAGTGAGAGTGGAAAAGACAAATAATGTTGTCTTCTCCTCCTCCTCTTCCTCCCCTCCTTTCTTCTTCTTCTCCTCCTTCTCCTAACAGATCAAACTTTGAGAACTGTTTTACTATACCATGCTGCCTGTGCATGGTGCTTGGGATATAAAGACAAAATGAAAATGGTCCCTGGCCACAAGAAGCTTATGTTCTAACAGGGGAGACTATATATACATATGTGTTGTTGTTCTTGATTAACCGTTGAGTTGTATCTGACTCTACATGGACTTTTGTTCATGGAGTTTTCTTGGCAAAGATACTGGAGTGGTTTGCCATTTGTTACTGAGGCAAATAGAGGTTAAATGACTTGCTCAGGATCATACAGCAGATAAATGTCTGAGGCCAGATTTGAACTTAGATCTTCCTGACTCCAAGCCCAGTGCTCTATCCACTGTACCACTAGCTGCCCTATATACATATATAGACATATGCAAAGCAAGAAATACATATATTATATATTATATATAGATATATAGATATATACACACAAAACATATGTAAAATAGTACAAGGTAACTTAGAAGGTCATGAGCAGCTGTGTAGACTAAGAAAGGCCTCATGCGCAAGGAGATTCTTGAACTGAGTCTTGAAGTCAAAGAGAAACCAGAATTACATGCCATTTAACAGTACTGAGCTTTTGAATTTATAAATTGATTTTATTCTTTTAACCCTAGAAATAGTGGACAGTCTACTAAGCAGTATCCCTTTTTTGAACCAACAATCAACAAATGTTTATCATTTTATTTCATTGTTTTTGGTGGAGTTCAGGTAAAAGAAATGGTCCTGAAACAAGCTGCTATCCTGCTATAATTAATTTATACTCAGTGGGTGACTTTTTTGTTTTTGTTCTTGTTCTTGAGAATGAGTCTCTCTGTCTCAACTAGGCTAGAAGTGCAGTGGTCATTCATGGGCTGATCCCAGTACCAGTCAGCATGGAAGCTTTGACTTGCTTGGTTCCTTTCCTCTCCCCCTCCTGCAACTGAACTTGTTCATACCTCTTTTAGGCAGCCTAGTAGCCTTCTGCTACCAAGGGCTCACAGTGCTATTACAGGACTCAATTTGTCACATTCATTATAGGGGTATAAAGTCCAGAATCCCCATGGCTGGGGAACTCTGTACCTCCGCCATAACTATGGGGTATTCTTTTGATATTAAAGGAAAGGCCAAGAATCTCCAGATTGATTGTAGGTAGTAGTTTAATCAATCATTATGAATACTTACAAAACAGGGGCAATCTTTGGTCTGGAGCGGCAGCCAGACAGTTCAGTGGATCCCCATCAAAGAATCCCCAAAATCCCTGTGGTAATTATAGAAAACAGACAAAGGGAGGAGGTGCTAGAGAGTGCATCACTTCTGATTGGTGGATATTTTTGGTTTTCTGCTTAGTAATGAGCTTGGGTGTTAAGTCAATGTTATAGCTAAACATAAGTTTGTGTATCGATCATGGATGGTCACATATGGGTCATGAAATTCTTGTTATGGCTTTTATAAGTCATAGTATCTTAAGTTATGATTCAGTGTCTAAATTATGATTCAGTATCTAAGTTATGATTTCTAAAAGGTCACCATGTCCAGGCTTCCAGCCTTCATAGAGTTTAAGTTTTTAATGGCTTTTCATTTACTACTGTATTTATGGCTTTTCCTCAATCAGGACCCCACAGGGGGATTGGAATGTTGAAGTAGAAAGTCAAAAAATAATTGGAATAACAGCCAAGTTTGGCCTTGGAGTACAGAATGAAGCAGGGCAGAGACTAATAGAGTTTTGTCGAGATAACTTGCTGGTCGTAACAAACACTCTTTTTCAACAATCCAAAAGGTGACTCTAATCATGTACATCATCAGATATTCAGTATTGAAATCAGATTGATTATATACTTTGCAGCCAAAGGTGGAGAGGTTTTGTATAGTCACTTAAAACAAGACCTGGACCTGACTGTGACTCAGATATAAGCTTCTCACTGCAAAATTCAGACTTAAATAGGAGAGAATGGGGAAAACCATTAGATTGTGTAGGTATGACCTATCTGACATCTCTTTGTGAATATGAAATAGAAGTGATGAATAGATTTAAAGGGTTAGATCTAGTAGATAAAGTGCCTGAAGAACTATGGACAGCAGATCACAATATTGTATAGGAAGCAGCAACAAAGAACATTCTGAAGAAAAAGAAGAGCAAGAAGGCGAAATGACTGATGAGGCTTTACAAATAGCTGAGGAAAGAAGGAAAGAGAAAAGGAAAGGAGAAAGGGAAAGATATACTAACTAAATGTAGGATTCCAGAGAATAGTAAGGAAAGATAAGGTTTTCTTAAATGAGCAATGCAAAAAAATAAAAAAAAAATAGAAAAAAAAGGGAAAAAGCAAGAAATTTCTTCAAGAAAATTAGAGATACAAAGGAATATTTCATACAAAAATGGGCATGACAAAAGACAAAAATGGTAGGGACTTAACAGAAGTATAAGAGATTAAGAAGAAGTGGCAAGAATACACAAAAGAACTCAGCAAGAAAGATCTGTAGAGCAATATACTCCTTCCAAAGCTTTCATTTATAGAGAGCTCAGAACTTTCCAGATATCTTTCCATTTTCCATCAGCTGCTTTGCTTGGTTTGAACTACATAGAACATCATGCCCTTTCATGGGGTACTGTCAGGTGTTTTTATCTCTCCTTTTCAGCTTCCTTTTGTGTGTCATCTTCCCCCATTAGATTGTAAGCTTCTTGAGAGCAGGGACTGTCTTTCTTTTTCTTATTTATATCCCCAGCACTTAGCATAGTGCTTGGCACATAGTAGGTGCTTAATGAATGTTTATAGAATTGAATTGATGGAGTTGAAATCAAGTAGAGCAACTGGTGGTAAATGAAGAGATGACTGGTATTTTGAACCCTCTATAAAGGGAGCACAACAGGAGATGTTTTTTAGTCTGTTCTCTAGCCCTCCAATTTGAAAGGCAGAAAGAAACAATTTAGAATGCTAATGAGATGTGAATAGCAAAGTTCAAGCAATCTCCATGATGGTGAGTTTCCTGGTCATAAGTTTATGTGGTCAAGAGTTTATTCCAGGGGGAGCATGCTTTTTTTTTTTTAAATGTATTTGCAGTATATGAATAAGCCATAGATTTGGAACTGGGTTTAAGACTTTATAGTAATAAACAAACTAAGTATATGTGTTATAGTGCTTTTGGTCAGCTTTTTCAGTAATCGTCAGATTGATCGTAATGTGCTCCTTAAACTCCTTGCTGTATAGCGAATATATTTCCTTGTATTTGTGTGTGTGTCTGTATGTGTGTGTGACAGAAATTGTGAATTATTTGTGAAAAGTATATAAACATGTAATTGGCTTATAACTGAAGAAGTGATTAGGATCCTCATTCTTTGTTAATAGATGTGTGATGCCTTTTGTTAAGAAAGGGAGTTTCATGCTTATACCTTAAAGAAAGTAGATAAAATGCTTTGTATCAAACTTATAAATCACTCACTTTGAAGCATTTGAACCATTAATTTCCAGTTTTGCAGAGAGATTAGTTTTCATCACCTCCCTTGATATAATTATTCTGTTTTTCCTTATAGTAAGGGTAAACAAGCTTTCTGTTTCTTGCTTGGTCCAGTTTTTGTTTTTGTTGCGTTGTGCTTTCCATGACCTTATAGGATAGTATATGAATTTCCTCGGCCAACTTGTACTTTTACATGGTTTCATGTGTGTTTCTTTTGATATTAAGTTGATTCAGAATGTGTGAACCTGAGTAGATGAAACTAGATTGAGCTGGTTCCCTCATCTCTAGTTAGTTTTCTATCTGTTGAGAATGGAATTTTGTGCCATACAAACTTTTTTGTACTATTTTATTTTATTTTTAATTTTGTAGTTTTAAAGAATGTATATTATTCCAAGGAAATACACAAATTTGTAGCTCCTAAGGAGTACAATTTGTTGACTCTAAGAGAGATTGAAGTGGTTTTGGTTTGGAACATCAAGTGTTTCAAGTATCATTAAAGCCAACAGTGAAACAGGATCAATTTCATCAAAGTACAAAAGAAAATATGTTAAAAACAGAACAGAATGCTAAGAACCAACAAACAGTTGCTTAGAAGTGGCCTTATTAATCATTAGAAATCAGGCAAATATCTTCATAGGTATTTGGCAGCTGGAGGGGTTGTTAATGAATGCCTTCCTATGTTGCATAGGATTCCTGAAGTTGAAAGGATAATGGGAAGGACACTAAGGAGATAGCTGCTTATCATTGATAGGAAGACAAAACACCTGTTATGGGTGAGACAATTCAAAAAAATTGGAGTACTGAAATTGGAAAAAAGGTAAATTTTACTGATGACACTCATTTTTTTATTAAAGGTTATAGTAGAATGACATATAGAAAAAACCAAGTTAAGCATGTAACATCTACATGTCTTCATTAGATTGTACAACATCCACCTTCAAAAAATGTTTTAAGGATGGGAGAAGGGAGAAAGGTAGAAGCATTTACACAGCACCTACTACATGCCAGGTACTGTGCTGAGTGTTTTACAAATATTATTTCTCCTGATAACAACAGCCTTGTGAGATAGGTGCTGTTATTGTCTTCATTTTACAGTTGAGGAAACTGAGGCAAAGAGGTTAAATGACTTGCCCAGGGTCACAGAGCTAGTAAATATCTGAGGTTGGATTTGAACTTAGGTATTCTTGCTTCGAGGCCCAGCACTCTTATCTACTGTACCGCCCAGCTTTAGCTGCCTCTGTATAGTTTACTTCCAGTGGGCTTAGATGGTATGTGCTCATTGAGAGAATCGTGACTTCTCTGACAAACATATTGACAAACAGAAACAGAATTGATCTGGAATTGACAGTAATTCCAAAATGATGGTGGAATATTGCAACACAGTCTTGTACTGTGTCACATATAATGAATGGTTAAGAAATTTATCAAAGTGATGGAGACAAATATATTCAAGTGTTCTTGGAAACTTAAATGATTTAAACCTCATTGAAAATCCATGGACTATAATTAAGGCTGTACTTGTAAAAATGTACTATTAATTAAAGGTATATATGCTCACTAGCCAATGTAATAACTGTGGTTTCACAATGAAAATTTTAAAATGTGTCAAAATCTTGTGCAGTCAATGCCAAATCATAGAAAATAAGTTATTGTAACAAAATGAGTTCATATTGCAAATTAAAAGGGTTTTTTTTTTAAGATGCAGGAAATATTATGGCATGTTGTGGAAGTCAAAACATGTTTTACTTGCTCCCAGTTAATGTGCACACCATTGTAGATGATCAGAAATTTTCCACATCCTCCTTCTTTATGCTTCTATCTTGCCCCTGGTTTCTTTACTTCTTAATCTTCTGTAGTGACATTTTGGACTCAAATTGGATTTTTTATTTTGTTTTGGGGTGTGTGTGTGTGTATGTGTGTGTGTGTGTGTGTGTGTGTGCTGCTTTGACTTTGTTTTTTGCTCTTACTTGTTGATTAATGGAAGCTAGAATTCTTGAATTAATTATTTAGTATTTTATTTTTCCCTTGTTACATTTATAAACAAGTTTTAACATTTGTTTTTAAAACTCTTGAGTTCCAAATTCTCTTCCTTCTTCCTTTACAACCCCCTCCCCCATTGAAAAGGTAAGCAATTTGATATAGGTTATACACGTTCAGTCATGCAAAACATTTCCATATTAGTAATGTTGTTAAAGAAAACATAGACCAAAAAGAAAAAAAAAACTCTCAAGAAAATAAAGTAAAAAAAGTATGCTTTAATCTGTATTCAGATACCATCAGTTCTTTGTCTGTGGATGGATAAAGTCCTTCAGAGTTGTCTTCTATCATTGTATTGCTGAGAATAGTTAAGTCATTTACAGCTAATGATCTTACAATAATGCTGTTACTTAGTACACAGTACATTTCGCTTTGCTTCAGCTCGTGTTAAGTCTGTTCAGGTGTTTTGGAGAGCTTCTAATGTTCCATCATAATTACATAGTGCAGTTTGTTCAGCCATTACCCAATTTATGGGCATCCCCTCAATTTCTAATTCTTTGACACTGGAAAAGAGCTGTTATAAATATTTTTGTACTTATAGGTCTTTTTCCTTTTTGTTTTTTAAATCTCTTTTGGGATACACACCAAATAGTGATATTGCTATGTCAAAGGGTATGTATGGTTTTATAGCACTTTGGTGATAGTTCCAAATTGCTTTCCAGAATGATTGAATCACTTCACAACTCTACCAATGGTGCATTAGGGTCTCATTACTCCCATATCCCTTCCACCACTTGTCATTTGCCTTTTCTTTCTTATTAGCCAATCTAATAGGTATGAATAAGGTAGTACCTCAGAATTGTTTTAATGTGCATTTTTCTCATCAATAGTGATTTAGAGAATTTTTTCATATGGCTGTAGATAGCTTTGATTACTTCATCTGAAAACTGTTTATATCTTTTGATCATTTATCAGTTGGGGAATGGCTCTTATTTTTATAAATTTTACTCCATTTTCTATATGTTTGAGAAATGAGACCTTTATCAGAGAAACTTGCTTCAAAAATTTTTTTTCAGTTACTATTGCTAACTGTTTCACACAATCCTATTCCCCACGCTCCATTTATTCTATTCTCTCTCTCCTTTCACCCTATCCCTCCTCAGACTGACTACCCTCTTATCTAATCTAATCTACCCTTATATCCCTGTGTCCCCCATCCCCCCCAAACCTCCATCCCCTTCCCCTCTGACTTTCCTGTAGGGTGTAAGATAGATTTCTATATCCAATTGAGTGTGTATGCTGTTACCTCTTGGAGCCATTTCTGATGAGAGTAAGGTTTACTCACTCCTCCTCATCTCTCCCCTCTTCCTTTCCATTGTAAAAACTTTTTTTTTTTGCCTCTTTTTATGTGAGGTAATTTACCCCATTCTACCTTTCCCTTTCTCCCAGTACATTCCTCTCACCTCTTAATTTTATTTTTTTAGATGTCATCCCTTCATATTTAACTGATAGCTGTGCCTTTGGTCAATATATACTCTTTCTAATTGCCCTAATAATGACAAAGTTTATGAATTACAAGTATCATCTTACCATGTAGGAATGTAAACAGTTTAACCTTATTAGGTCCCATATGATTTCTCTTTCTTGTTTACCTTTTTATGCTTCTCTTCAGTATTGTATTTGAAAGTCACATTTTCTATTCAGCTCTGGTCTTTCATCAAGAATGCTTGAAAAGTCCTCTATTTCATTGAATATTCATTTTTCCCCTGAAGGATTATACTCAGTTTTGCTGGGTAAGTGATTCTTAGTTTTAATCCTAGTTCCTCTGCCCTCCGGAATATTATATTCCAAGCCCTCCAATCCCTTAATGTAGAAGCTGCTAAATATTGTATTATTTTGACTGTTACTCCATGATACTTGAGTTGTTTCTTTCTGGCTGCTCGCAATATTTTCTCCTTGACCTGGGAGCTCTGAAATTTGGCTATAATATTCCTGGGAGTTTTCCTTTTGAGATCTCTTTCAGGAGGTGATTGGTGGATTCTTTTAATTTTTATTTTACCCTCTGGTTCTAGATTATTAGGACAGTTTTCCTTGATGATTTTTTGAAAGATGATGTCTAGGCTTTTTTTTTGATAATGGTTTTCAGGTAGTCCAATAATTTTAAAATGTTCTCTCCTAGATCTCTTTTCCAGGTTAGTTGTTTTTTTTTTTCCAATGAGATATTTCACATTGTTTTCTATTTTTTTCCTTCTTTTGGTTTTGTTTTATTGCTTCTTGATTTCTCATAAAGTCATTAACTGCCATTTGTTCCATTCTAATTTTTAAGGAATTATTTTCTTCAGTGAGCTTTTGTACCTCCTTTTCCATTTAGCCAATTCTACTTTTTAAGAAGTTGTTTTCTTCAGTAAATTTTTGTGCCTCTTTTTCCATTTGGCCAATTTTGCTTTTCAAGGCTTTCTTCTCCTCTTTGGCTTTTTGTACCTCTTTTACCATTTGGCCTAGTCTGTTTTTTTTAAGGTGTTATTTTCTTCAGTATTTTTTTTGTTTCTCCTTTACCAAGCTGTTGACTCATTTTTCATTATTTTCATGATAAAAATCAAACAGTAATACAGTGTTGTAGCCCCAAAGAAGTTGGGATCTACTGGTCTTAGTGTCGTGGTTAGGAGTTGCTGTAGGGATGATTTTTTGGTAAGAAGCTAGAATCTTTTCTCTTTTTCTTCTTCTTCTTTTCTTTTTTTAAGATTTTACTTTTATCCCTATTATATTTAATCTTATTGGATCCAATTTAATGTTCCAGCTAGCATTTATGTTGTTAGTGTTTACGTAGCACTTTTAGGTTTGCAAAAATTTTTACATGTTATTTCATTTAAGTCTCATAACAACTAGGGTGCTATTATCCCATCCCCATTTAGTAGATGAGGTAAATGATGCACAGAGAGGTCAAATGACTTAACCAGGATCACATAATTAGAAAGTGTCTGAGGTTCCACCTAGTTAGACTGCCAAGATCTTTTTAGATTCTATCATCTATTGTTTAGCAATTTTCCCCACTTTTAAGTTACCTACAAATTGGCAAGTATACCATCTATGTCTTTATCATTTTAAAAAATGTTTAATAACAGAAGACCCAGCTCAAATGCCTGGGGCACTCTTCTGGATAATTCCTTCCACCATTTATAGCTATTCTTTGAGTCTGGCCATTCAACCAATTCCAAATCGACCCAACTTGTATAGCTCAGTTCAATTCAACAAATGTTCATTAAGTGTTTACTTGTAAGAGGCTCTACACTAAGAAATGTGAATACAATGACAAAATTCAAAAAGTCCTCCTGTGGGAATATGTGTACAGAGATCTGTAAATACAAAGTATGTAAAAAGTAACACAAAACCATTTTAAGAGGGAGAGAACACTAACTTAACAACTGGGGACAGGGGCCCAGGACTAGGAAACACCTGGTAAGGGCCGGCTTGTGAGCTGTGCTTTGAAGAGCTTGGGGGTTCTCTGAAGTAGAGCTGAGGAGGGGGTTCATTGCGAAGAGCAGAGGAGCTGCTCATTCTTTTGGATTCCCATGACCTGTTCTACTCCATCTTCGCTGTACATAGAGATAGTCATACCTCTGATGTTGCCATCTCTATAAATGTCCCACTTCCATGTCCATGAGCTTTGAAATGCTCTTATCAAGTTATAACCGTAAGCCATTCTGTACTTCCTATTCCTGTTCTGTCCACAATGTAACATTCAATCCCTATATCCCTCAGTACTTTCTGACATCATACAAGATATATCCTCCTTTCCCAGTCTCAAGGAGAATCTGTTTAGTTCTACGTTTTCCGCTTTACTCAGATCCCTTCCTCCTTATTCTATTGCCAGTTATACCTTGCCAAACTCCAACTATAGATTACTCAGACCATTAGTGTCTTTTGCTCCTAGTCATTTTCTCTTGAAGAAAACTAGAAGTCACAAAACTATACTGATTGAATCTGCTACAAATTCATATTACATTTCAACTAAGTCCTTATCAATCAAGGTAATCCTTCCTTCTATTCCTCCATAATTAGTTTTTCATTCACCATAGTAGCTTTCTAAGCCATCTCATCCCTCCTCAAATCTCCCATTATAGCTCTCCCCTCCAAAGTCTCAGATGAGAATCTCATCTCATACCTCTCTTCTCAAATTAAGGCCATTTATTGATAACTTCTTTTGTCACATCACTGATATCCTCACTATCTCTTCATTTCCTTTAGCACATCCCCTTTTGTCTTTTCTAACAGAATGCCCCCATTATCATGCCCATTCTTACTCTATAATTTTCAGTCTTTCCCTATCTACTGACTTCTTTGCAGCCTCTAAACATGCCCATGTCTTTTCCATAGTTTAAAAAACCCCTTCACTTGATCTTAAATCCTCACTGACATCATATTATATATATATTTATTTATGAGTATATATACACATGTATATACATATTTGTGTATAGTAAATATGTATACACACACTCAGAGAGATATGCAGAGAGATACAAGACATACATACATATATACATATGTATATTTGCTGCCTCCTGAGTGAACAGTGATAAAAGGAGTCAAGATTCATGAAACAAAGAGGTTGGAGAGAAAGTTTTTGCTCTTTGCTAAGTCATTAAAAGCACTCTATATAATTTTCTTAAGGAGTATAGCCACAAAAAAAGGAGATATACTTATACATACATACATATATGTGTACACACAAAATATATGTTTGTGCGTATATACTCATATAATATACAAACATATCTTGTTTTATTGCACCTCACTTTTTTGTGCTTTACAGATTTTGTTTTTTGTTTTGTTTTTTAACAACAAGAGGAAGGTTTCTGGCAACTCTGTGTCGAACAAGTCTTATCAGTGCCATTTTTCCAACAACATGTGGTCACGTTGTGTCTCTCTGTCACATTTTGGTAATTCTTGCAGTTTTTCAAACTTTTTCATTATTACATGTTATGCTGATTTTTGAGCAGTAATCTTTCATGTTATTATTGTAGTTTTTGGGGGGCACTATGAACCACACCTATGTAGAAGGTGAATTTAATCAATAAGTGTTGCGTTTGTTCTGATCGTTTCACTGACTAGCTGTTCTTCTGTCTCCCTCCCTCTCCTTAGACCTCCCTATTCCCTGAGACACAACAATATTGAAGAATATTACATAAACTTAGTTGATAAAACAGTGGCAGAGTTTGAGAGGGTTGACTCCAATTTTGAAAGTTCTACTGTGGGTAAAATGCTATCAAACAGCATCACGTGCTATAGAGAAATCTTATGTGAAAGGAAGAGTCAATCAATGTAAAATCATTGTTGTCTTATTTTGTTGTCATTGTTGTCTTATTTTAAGAAATTGCCATAGCAACCCCAATCTTAAGTAATCATCACCCTGAGTAGTCAGAAGCCATCAACATCGAGGCAGGACCCTCCACTAGTAAAAGGATTACAAGTCACTGAAGGCTGAGATGATGGTTAGCAATTTTAGCAATAAAATGTTTTTGAATTAATGTATGTGCATTTTTTAGACATCATACTATTGCATACTTAATAGACTATAATATAGTGTCAATATAACTTTTATATGCAGTGGGAAAACAAAAAAATCTTGTGACTTGCTTTATTGCTATATTCTCTTTCTGCAGTGGTCTGGAACCAAATCCTCAATATCTC
>NW_020948840.1:18745322-18802018 GCF_900497805.2 Vombatus ursinus | reverse complement strand
CTTAAGGAGTTTTCTATAAAAGGGAGGATGGAGATAGAGATGTGTGTATCTATTTGTGTGTATATATACATATATCCATCTCTCTATATCCATCTCTCTGTATTTAGATATTTTATAGATATGGACATACATACATATTTATATCTCCATCTTCTGCTTTGTGGCTGAATCCTTAAGAAATTCGTCTGCATTTGGTCAGTCAGTCAATATGCATTTATTAAGTGCCTCCTATGTGTCATGCACTGTGCTAAGTGCTAGAGATACAAAGAAAGGTAAAAAAAAACAATCACTGCCCTCTAGGAGCTCACAGTCTAACAACTGGTACTTCTGCTTTTGCCTTTTTAAACTCTCTGTAATCTGGCTTCCCAACCTGAGCATTCAGCTGAAATTGCCTTCTCCAAAGTACCAGTAATCTTTTAATTGTTAAATCTAATGTCCTTTCCCCAGTCTTGATCCTCCTTGACCTCTCTGCAGCATTTGACACTGTTGATAACTTTCTCTTCCTGTATACTCTCTGTTAGATTTCCAACATATGACTCTTTCCTGGTTCTCCTCCGGTGTGTCCACCCATTTCTTCTCACTTTCCTTTGCTAGTTCATCATTTGTGTCTTACTAACTGTAATATCTTCCAGGGCTGTTCCTGGGCACTTTTTTCCTTCTCTTGCTCGTGTCATCTCATGGGTTCAATTTATCTCTCCTGCCCTACCACCAACTGCCCTTTTGACATTTTCAACTAGATCTCTTATAGGAATCTCACATACAGCTTATCTAAATATGAACTCATCCCTTTTTCCTTCCTTTATCCCCCAAACTCTCATCTTGACCCAATTTTCATATCAATGTTAAGGGTACCACCATCTTCTCAATAATTCAGTTTTGCAACTGTAGTGTCCTCCTCCATTCCATACTCTCACTCCTTCCACATATCTCTCTTCCTCCACCTCCTCCACCCCCATCTTGTTATTTTTACCTTCACATCACCTGTCATTTATGTAATATTACCTTCTCTTCGCTCACATAGCTACCACCCTAGTCTAGTATCTCATCTTTTCCTTAATATCTTAACTATTTTAATAGCCTTCTGGTTAAACTCTCTGTCTCTTTCTCATTCATCCATTGTACCAACTGCCAAGCTGATTTTCTTAAAATGTAGATCTGACCATGTCACATGGTCCCTGCCCCCACCCCCCCATTCAGTAAACTCCTATGGCTTCCTATTACCTCCATGTAACATATAGTTGATAAAATGAATGGAGCTTTATGGCTTCCTTTTAAGCCAGGGCATGAAAGAATTTTCTTGCTCTCCTAATCTGGATAACCTGCAACTATTGATAACTTCCACTCACTCCTGTTTCCTCCAGAATAGTAGTAATAAATAGGAACAAATGTTCATGAAACATAGAATTTTTGGGGGGAAAGTTTTAGCCTTTGGGTAAGTCATTAAAAGCTCTCTCTATTTCAATTACTTTAAGCAAATGAGAGATTGGAACTAACTTTTAAGTCTTCGTATCTGAACTTTTATGATCATTTGAGAAGTAGATTGTGAAGTCTGTGGAATGCCTGGCTATGGAGTCTCAGCTAACATTTACTCTTTCCAGTGATTTTTAACGTTGATACACATTTCTCTCCATATATTACTTTATTACCTTCTCTCATGAATTATTAAGGAATTGAAACTTTTTGTTATGTTAGTTATCTGAAGAAAAGTGTTTCCTTTTGGGATGTTGAGGATTCAAGAAAAGTTTATATGTGCCTTTTATAGCTTCCCTTTTTCACAGTCACTTGTAGAAATAGTGTTGAGCTATGTGTGTGTAGAAAGATATAAGAGAAATATAACTTCTATCATATGTATTACATGTCCTAGTACTTTGTGTTATGGCCTAAGAGCAGATGACTGAATGAATCTGCTCAGAAGTCCTTTGTTTCATGTATGAATGAATGAATGAGTGAATGAATGAAAAAAATTAAATACTTTGTCCCATACACTTTGCTAATACACTGGCAATAAAAATAGAAAAATTAGTCTCTCCTCTCAGGACACTCACATTCTAATTTGGAAGGAATATTCAATTCTAAGTTGGGTGGAAAAGTCCATGGTGAAGTTATGTGGTGGATGGGAAGGGTAGGTATCCTTAGAATACATTGGCAGGAGAGATGGCAATGACCAGAGGTCTTAAGGGAGGAGTGGTAAGCAGATGGTAAGGACTGAAAGGCATAGTGGCAGGGTAGATAATAAGGCTTAGTGGTTCTCAATCTTGCCAGATAAATGAATTGGGAATTCCCTGCTCAGCAGAGTAGTGTGAATGCCCTCCAGCTAGAGGGGACTTGAAGAACCCAGGCCATAGAAGAAACATGTTTACACATGATAAACCTTTTCCTCTGTGTGCTCTTGGCTTATGGGATCTTGTGAAGGAGAGATGTAGAGCACAAGAATCCCCACTTGTCTTTTCTTTAAATTCTATTCTTTTTAAAAAGCCAAAGCAATTTATTTATACAACTATGATGAGAGCTAGAAAAGGGACTTTGTTTTAAAAAAAAAAAGAAAAAGAAAGCAATGTATGAAGTAGAGTCTTGTAAAGAAGAGGGAAAAGACAAGTCATAAGAGGGGAGAAGATACACACACACACACACACACACACACACACACACATACACACACCTCAAAAGAACTTGGGTGGTTATTTAAGAGGTAGATAGAGATGATGGTAGATGCTTTTGAGGGAAAAAAGCTGGGCAGGCAAGGTCCAGGATCTTTGCTAGTCACCTGCTTCATATAGGTTTCCTGTGGGTACTTTTTTTTTTAAACTTTATTAATTTATTTTGATTTATTAACAATCACTTCCTTAAGCTCTTGAGTTTTAAATTTTTCTCTCCCTCCCTCCCCAAGACAGTATACAATCTGATATGGGCTATACATATACATTCTTATTAAACATATTTTCACATTAGTAATGTTGTAAGTAAGAATTAGAACCAATAGGAGGAACCACCAGAAAGAGGAACAAAATACAACAGAAGAAAAAAAATAGCAAATAGTATGCTTCGATCTGCATTGAAACTCCATAGTTCTTTCTTTGGATGTGGATAGCATTTTCCATCATGAGACCTTTGGAGATGTCTTAGATCCTTGCATTGCTGAGAAGAGTTAAGTCTATCAAATTAGTCATCACACAACATGACTGTTACTGTATACAACGTTCTCCTGGTTCTGCTCACTTAACTCAGCATCAGACCATACAAGTCTTTCCAGGTTTTTCTGAAGTCTTCCTGCTCATCATTTCTTATAGAACAATAGTATTCCATTACATCCATTTCCTCAATTTTCAATTCTTTGCTACCACAAAAAGAGCTGCTATAAATATTTTTGTACATGTGGATCTCCTTCGCATTTGTATGATCTCCTTGGGATACAGCCCTAGAAGTGCTATTGCTGGGTCAAAGGGTATGCACATCTTTACAACCCCTTGGGCATAGTTCCAAATTGCTCTCCAAAATGGTCGGATCACTTCACAACTCCACCAACAATGCATTAGTGTTCCAACTTTCCCACATCTTCTCCAACATTTATCACCTTCCTGTTTTGTCATGTTGGCCAATCTGATAGGTGTGATGTGGTACCTCAGAGTTGCTCTGATTTGTATTTCTCCAATCAATAGTGATTCAGAGCATTTTTTCATATGACTGTAGATGGCTTTAATTTCTTCATCTGAGAATTGCCTGATCGTTTGACCATTTATCATTTGGGAAATGACTTGTATTCCTATAGATTTGACTTAATTCTCTAGATATTTTAGAAATGAGTTCCTTATCAGAGACACTGGTTGTAAAAATTCTTTCCCAATTTTCTACTTTCCTTCTAATCTTGGTTACATTGGCTTTGCCTGTGCGAAAACTTTTCAATTTAATGTAATCAAAGTTATCCATTTTGCATTTCATAATGTTCCCTATCTCCTGTTTGGTCATGAATTCCTCTGTTCTTCACAAATCTGATAGGCAAACTATTCCTTACTCTCTCAGTTTGCTTATAGTACCAGCCTTTATATCTAAATCATGAACTCATTTTGACCTTATTTTGGTATATGGTGTGAGATTGTGGTCTATGCCTAGTTTCTGCCATACTTCTTTCTAGTTTTCCCAGCAGTTTTTGTCAGATAGTGAGTTCTTATCCTGCAGGTACTTTTTACAGGTTATTGGTTTGTTCAGAGTTGAGCAACATATGGATCCAGTGGATTGTCGATGAGTATGATAGTCCTGACATCTTACAGGGCTGCTGTTGTTGTTGTTTAGTCGTTTCAGTCATGACTGACTTTTTGTAACCTCATTTGAGGTTTTCTTGTCAAAGCTATTGGAGTGGTTTGCCATTTCCTTCTCCAGCTCATTTTACAGATGAGGAAATGAGGCAAACAAGGGTGAGTGACTTGTCCAGGGTCACATAGTTAGTAAGTGTCCTAGGCTGGATTTCAACTCATGAAGATGAGTCTTCCTGATTCCAAGCCCAGTGTTCTATCCACTATTTCACCTAGCTGTTCACTTGTCTTTGAAGAAAACTGGGCCAGACTATCCAATCCTACCTCTAGAGTTCAGTATTGCTGATTCCAGCCCAACACCAGGTAAGCTGCCAGAACCCTACAACCTGCAACTGCCAGGATTGAAGACCCCGGCATACAAAGCCAGTGACCAGACCCTGGGCCCCCAGCAGAAGAAGTTTGGTTCAGTGCCCCCTGCTCCCCAACAGGAGAGCTCAGTCTTTTTAAAGGCCAGGAAATAAACAAATACCATGAGCAAAAAGAAACATACCATACATTCTTATTATGGGAACAGTGAAGATCAAGGCAGAAATTCTGAAGAGGACAGCATTGTCAGCCAACCCACATCTGGAACCTGAAAAGGAATATGAACTGGTCTGAAGCCCAAAAAGCCTCCTTAGAGGAGCTCAAGAAGGATTTTAAAAGTCAAATAAGATACATAGAAGAAAAATTGGGAAAAGAAATGAGAGGTACGCAAGAGAGAGTCAATAGCCTGGAAAAGTCAATTGGGCAAAAATTAACTGAAGAAAACAACTCCTTAAAAAGCAGAATTAGCCAAACAGAAAAAGAGACACAAAAACTCACTGAAGAGAAGAATTCCTTAAAAAATAAAATAGGCCAAATGGAAAAGGAGGTACCAATTCTAATAGAAGAAAACAATGTGTTAAAAATTAGAATTGGGCAAATGGACGCTGATGACTCTATGAGAGAGTGAGAATCAGTCAAACAAAAAAGAAAAGAATGAAAAAATAGATGAAAACTTAAAATACCTTATTGGTGAAACAACCTAGCTGGAAAATAGATCTAGGAGAGACAATTTAAAAATTATGGGTCTACCTGAAAATCACAATGAAAAAAAGAGCCTAGGCAGCATCTTTCAGGAAATCATCAAGGAAAACTGCCCTGAGATCCTAGAACCAGAGGGTAAAATAGCCATAGAAAGAATCCACCCATTACCTCCTGAAAGAGATCTCAAATTGAAAATGCCACAGAATATGGTAGCCAAATTCCAAAATTACCAAGTCAAAGAGAAAATACTGCAAGCAGCTAGAAAGAAACAATTTAAATATTATGGAACCACAGTCAGGATTATGCAGGACCTTGCAGCTCCTACATTAAAAGATCGTAGGACGTGGAATATGATATTCCATAAGGCAAGGGAGCTTGGATTACAACCAAGGATCAAAACTACCCAGTGAAAATGAGCATAATCTTTCAGGGATGGAGATGGACATTCAACAAAATAGGGGACTTCCAAACCTTTCTGATAAAAAGACCAGAGCTCACCAGAAAATTTGATCTTCAAATACAAGACTCAAGAGAGACATAAAAAGGTAAACAGGACAGAAAAAAACCATGTTATTAATAAGGGCAAACTGTTTACATTCCTACAGTGGAAGATGACACTTGTAACTCTTGAGAACTGCATTGTTATTACACCATTTTAAAGGGGTATACGTAGAGGATGTGGGCATAAGTTGATTTGGTGTACTGATAAAAAAATCTAATCAAATGTGTTAAATGGATCTAAGTAAGTGAATTAATGTGATCTAACTAAGGTAATGTACTGGGAGAAAAGGAAAGGAGGAGGCAGACGGGTAAATCATGTTACAGGAAAAGGCACAAAAACCTATTACAACAGAGGGAAAGAATATTCCATAAGGCAAGGGAGGTTGTATTACAACCAAGGATCAACTACCTAGTGAAAATAAGCATATCTTTCAGGGATGGAGATGGACAATCAACAAAATAGGAGCATTATTTGAACCTCACTCTCATCAGATTTGGCTCAAGGAGGGAATAACATAATCAGTTAGGTATAGAAATCTAACTTGCCATACAGGCAGTAAGAGGGTAAAGGGGAAGAAAAGGGAGGGGGCTAATAGAAGGGAGGCAGGACTGGGGGAGGCAGTGCTCAAAAGCAAAACATTAGTGAGGAGGGAAAGGGAGAAATGAGAAAGAAAAGCATAAATGGGGGAAATAGGATGGAGAGGAAGACACAGATAGTAATCATAACTGTGAATGTGAATGGGATGAACTTTCCCATAAAACGGAAGCGGATAGTAGAATGGATTAAAAACCATAATCCTACAATATGTTGTTTACAGGAAACATTTGAAACAGAGGGACACACACAGGGTAAATATAAAAGGCTGGAGTAGAATATATTATATTTCAACTGCAATAAAAAAAGTAGGGGTAGTAATCCTGATCTCAGACAAAGCAAAAGTAAAAATAGATCTTATCAAAAGAGATAAGGAAGGAAACTATATCCTGCTAAAAGGCACCATAGACAATGAAGTAATATCATTACTAAACATATGTGCACTATGTGGTATAGCATCCAGATTCTTAGAGAAGTTGAGGGAGTTACAGGAAGAAATAGACAGCAAAACTATACTAGTGGGGGACCTCAATGTCTACCTCTCTGAACTAGATAAATCTAACCACAAAATAAACAAGAAAGAAGTTAAGGAGGTGAATAGAATATTAGAAAATTTAGATATGGTAGACGTCTGGAGAGAATGGAAAGGAATATACTTTTTTCTTGGAAGTCTATGGCACATACACAAAAATTGACCATATACTAGGGCATAAAAACCGCACAATCTAATGCAGAAAGGCAGAAATATTAAATGCATCCTTTTCAGATCATGATGCAATAAAAATTATATGTAATAAAGGGCCATGGAAAGAGACTAAAGAATAATTGGAAACTAAATAATCTAATCCTAAAAAATGAATGGGTCAAACAACAAATCATAGAAACAATAACTTCATTCGAGAGAATGACAGTAATGAGACAACATACCAAAACTTGTGGGATGCAGTGAAAGCGGTTCTTAGGGGAAGTTTTATATCTGTAAATGCTTACATGAATAAAATAGAGAAAGAGGAGATCAATGAATTGGGTATGCAACTAAAAAAAGTAGAAAAAGAACAAGTTAAAAATCCTCAGTGAAATACCAAATTAGAAATACTGGAAACCAAAGGAGAGATTGATAAAATTGAAATTAAGAAAACTATTGAACTAATAAATAAAACTAAGAACTGGTTTTATGAAAAAACAAAACAAAACAAAACAAAACAATAAAATAGATAAACCTTTGGAAAAAAAAAAAAGAAGACCGAGAAGTTGCTGCCTATCTGTCCATTTTGGGATCGGAAGAAAGTGTGACAGACTTCACAGTTGGTGTAACGAGGGGTAATCTGTATAATTCTAGTGAGAGCTTGTACCTCAGGATTTCACATACTATTCCAGTTGCCTCATAGATGGGCCCAACCCATTTAAAGAAATTGAGTTAAGGAAGACAGAAATTCCCTTGTCTCTAAACATCATTAGGGTGAATGCTTACTTCTTTCACCTATCTAGGGATATTTTCCCTGCCTATATCTCTTCCATTCCAGTCTTGGTCACCTTTTGGTTGATGGTGGTAGGTAGGTCTTGATTCTGAGAGACTTTTGGGGAAAGCAGCTAAAGGAAAAGATATACCCAGGTAGCAACTGCTGTAAATTCTATTCCTGCATTGAGCTTTCTGGAATGAATTGTACAGGGATAACACACCTTAAGCAAGATTAGTAAACAGCCTGTCTTTTCATTGTTCTTCTACCAAAGTCCTTTAACTTCCTTTTTTAGTTTTAAGAGGTTTGTGTTGATTGTTAGGATTTTGTTTAGGCTTATGTAGTGATGTTATATTACTGGTTGAAGGTTTTTTTAAAAAATCTTTCAACGTATTTTGTTATAGAACTTGGATGCCTACACGTTTGAGCACATTAAAAAGCAAAATACTATTACAAATTTTGAACCCAATTCCAATGTATGTTTTTTCCAACATTTTGAAAAGCAGGAAAACCTTAGCTCTTAAAAAACAGTTTCCGTGAAATTCTCTGCATCCGGCTGATATTACATGCCAAACTACAGCCCCCACAGAAGCCTTGAAGAGCCAAGATTTTTAAACCTACAAATAAGCCTATGAGAAAATTGCCAGTTCAACTTTAAGACCATCCAATGAAATCCTTTGTAATTCGTAGTTGCAGTCTTGAATTGATTCTAACTTAGGTAGATATTACTTTCCAAAATCAAACATCTCTTTCTCTTACAAAATAGATTTAGGTTGTTAAGATGGTGAAATAGATGAAGTTACACCTATGTAAAACATTAAACTTCTTTCAGAAATTTAAAGCTATTTCCCAAATGAGAAAGCATTAAGAGGCAACATTGTAGTAGTTGGAGTGCTATTCCTGGAGTTAAGAAGAACTGTGTTCAAAGCCCACCTCTTTATAGTTCTATGACCATGGAAAAGTCACTTGCCTTTGTAAGCCTCAGTTTCTTCATCTGGAAAATGAAGTGCTTAGAATAGATGACCTTTCATTGTCCCTTAGCATTCTAAATCTGTGACCTGTCATCCTGTGAATGAGTTTTCTCCATGAACAATACATGTTTATGCCAGATAACTACTTGTTTAATTGTAGGAAGCATTCCTTAAAAGATAGTAGAAATTTGTACTAGGTAACCTCCATTTTACTTTTCCATTCTATGCTTGTTATTCTATGTGTAGCATATGTGTAGCAAACGTGTAGGCATCCAAGTTAAAAAGAAAAAAAAACACCCGTAATTTCCCTTGATTGTACCAGTTGAGGGCAATGCCTATCTCAAAAAGTAAAAAGTAGGAAATATAGAAGTCATGTAATCTTGGCACTTGATTGGACTTCAGAGGTTCATTCAATACCTGAGCAGGAATCCTCTCTATAATGGTCCAGTCATTGTAAATTATATAATAAAAATTACTAATCTTTTGACTTCATTTAGATCCTGTAGGGCAGCTATTTTAATTAATTCATAGAAATAGTTTGAAGTAGACTATTGATTAATGGCTAGTATTTATATGGAAGCTTGAGGTTTACAAAACACTGTTTTTTTAAAATAGATTTTTATTCATATCCTTTTATTTTAACCAACAGAATTTCTCTCAATCTCTCTCTCTCTTGTCTTTCTTTTTTATTAGTATATTGGTTCAGTCTTTGTTATTGTTATTCATAGGATAATAGATTTAGTGCTAGAATGGACCACATTTAGCAGTTCATCTAGTCTAGTCCAACACCTCTAATTTGAATTTACAATTCTTTTGATGACAAAATGCTTCTTGGTAGAATGCCTCTTGATCTTAAATATTTGTGTTAATTTCATGTGTATCTTGGATGTCAGAATTTTATTAGATGTTTCATGCAAAGATTTTTGATACAGTTTTCCTTTTTACCCTAGATGTATTGATTTTATTCCTGCAAGAACTTTATAATTTACATTGTCAAAATTGCTTACTATCTCTTTCATGTTCTACATCCCTTGGTTAAGAATTTTCCTTCTAGTACTTGTTATAAAGTGCCTCTCTCCATACTTCTCCAATTTTTTGTGATATGAACTTTGATATTTAGGCTGCTTACTATTTTTTAAATTGTTCACTTTCCAAATATCTCTTTATCTTTTGAACGCCATTGCCTTGATGGGCAATAGTCATGGAAACATCACTTAAGATCTTCATTTCCCCTCCTTTCCCTCTTACTCCTTCTTCTTTTCCACCCCTTCCTCTTTCTCTACTTCTTCTTCCTCTCCTCCCATTTGGACTTCTCCATATTCCAGAAGCCTTCTCACCCTGGAAGTTGCCTTCTACTTTGTGGACTTCTCACCCTGAAAGATCTCTTTACCTCTTTTACCTCATCCTGTGATTAGTTGGAAACTCCATTTTGTGCCCATGCATATGTTCATTCTTTTACTCCTTTTCTGGAGCAATTCCTAATTCTTTGCACCTTTTCTTGCTTCCCTCTTGCTTTTTAACTCATTTTTATGTACTGTCTTCCCTAGTACAGTGTATGGCATATAGTATACACTTACTAATTGCTTGTTGACTTGTTGACTTAAGTTCTTTGGCCTTTTATTGTATGAGTCAGAGATGAAGAAGATGATGTCACAACCTTTGTAGAGAAAGGGCCAGTTATCCTAGCTACCACCAACACCAGCTGCAGATCAACTGCCACCTATGGGCAAGTGGACCCAAGAACCCTGGGAGCACCAATGTCCTCAGACCACCCAGCCGTGCTTACAGCCTGATCCCACAACCATTTTCTATCATCATCAGTAACTTCTGACCAACTACCATTAATGTGACAGGTTAACTAACTAGCTGAAGTAGTACCTTCTCTTTTCCTGCCCTCTTTCCATTCTAACCCTTGCAGACATCATCCCATAAATTAATGCCTTTTTGAAGCAGGGCCTGTCAAGCCCAGATACCACTAAGCACTAGCTGCTGACCAGTTGCCAAATATGTGAGCCCAAGAGGCCTAGGAACAATAGCACCCTATAGATCACAGGCTGTATAGCCAGCTCATTCACCTTCTGAGGGAGTAACACTTGAGGAGATATGACTGGTCAGCTGCCTCAGGTGCTTCAGCCACCACTGGCCTCCTCAGCTTCTGTGAAAAACTCATGAATAAATAATAGAGTTTTTACCACCAGAGTCTTTGGCACCTTCAAATAATTCAATGGATGTGATTTTATTAATGGAAATAATATTAAAGAAGATGTAATTTGTTCTGCCCTCGTACCCCTGAGGACCATGGGATTTTTCCATCTGATTTTACTTCCTTTGTACATGTTTTGCCTTCCCCTGATAGTTAGAATATGAGCTACTTGAGAGCTAGTGCTCTCCTTTTTTTCTTTTTGTATCATTAATGCTTAGTGCAATGTTTTGCACATAGTGAATACTTAATGCTTATTCATTCATAACATCCTGACATATATAGAGCTTAAAAGCTCTCTATAAATGTCAGTTTTAATATTATTATATAGATATATAGAAATTGCATATTTTGACAGAAGCATTATAATTTGATTAAATATGGTTTTTGATTACCCATACACTCAGCTACAAACACAGACACAGGCATAATAGAATCCTGCTTTGCAATTGAGATGCATTCTAGGCCAATGCATAGTTTAGGGCTCATTGGGTGCTAAATAAATGTTGATTGGGATGGAATTGGGATGGAATTTCATTGTATTATAAACATACAGAAATTATGGTAATAGATTTCTTGCACAATGCTATATGCTGAAGAACAAGAAATCACGAACTGTATATTAAAGACATATGATTATCAATATTCTAGGAAAAAACCTTTTTTCTATTTATGCATATATGTACATATACATATGTATATAAATACAACCTATATATCTATACATATATACATCTTCTTCCTAAATTTGGTGAAATCTTTATATATCATTTTATGGGAACTTTTTTATCCAATCTCTCTATATAGATACAGTTCAATGCTTATTGATATTCATTAACAATTATATCTATATTTGTATATATATATATACATGCCCACATATACACACATACATAGATCTTTGTGTGTATATATAGTCACACACATACATATATCTGTGTGTGTGTGTGTGTGTGTATGTGTATTCCATATCCAACTTTAATCTAGTTTAGTTTTGCCATAAAAACCAATATGGTACAAGCATAATTTGAAGAAATTTGACTAAAATGTATTGAGAGGAAATTGGCTACAAAGCAAAGTGATTTTGGCCTCAGACTATAGTGATACTGGCACATTATACTATCTGTTTCCTTGTGAAAATTCCAAGATTATAAGAAATAGCTGGCTTAAAGGCAGCAGCTTGCTAGTTTTCTGGAAGCACATTCACTAAGTTTGTTGGGAAAAAAACAACAACCAGGAAGATCTTTTGCAGATCCCTTGAACTGTGAGTGCATTTAAATTTGATTTTATGTACTCCTTAGACTCAAATTACTCAGTCATGATTGTTTGTTTTCCTGTCTGTTAGAACAAGTAGAATAACCTTCTCATTTAACTCTATTCCAATGAATATTTGAGAAAACAAAAGTATTAAATAAAATGGCAAGTTAACTTTGTGGAAGTATTCCTGGTTCTGTACAACTCTACATGGTTGCCTTGCCTGCCCTGGGAAAGAAAGGAGAATCCTAGTCTCCCTGCTTCAGGCCTCCTACAACTACATACTGCTTACCTTGCCCTCCTTCCTCTTTGGGGGGTAATTCCTCTCCCTTTTTCCAGCTGTACACCTCTACCTGAGGTACTAAGACAACTCCATCCTGAGACTGAACTCCTAGGGACCGTGAAAACCTGTCAGAATGCCACCCTGAATGATCAATCTACTTCTACTCGTCATACATTCCTTATTTCAGTAATCCTGAACCCTTGCTTTCATTGTTCAGATCCTGAACTCTATCCCACACTGGCCACTCCCTTATTCCCATCTGCCTCAACTGAACTCCCCAATGTGCCAACTTAAAGTTACTCCATCCCCTCACTCCTTCTTTTGTGCTCTCTGGAATGTCTGCTCCATAGGTAATAAACTTTTTTCATCTTAAAACCATTTGTTTTTTTAGTTCATTCTGTCTTACTGTACTCATTGACACCTGGCTCCCTCCTGATGGCACAGCTTCCCTGGTCACCATCTCTGGCATTGGTTATTCTTTCACTCATGTCTTCGTTCCCCATGGTGTGGAAGTCAGAATACTTCTTGCTCCCATTGCCATCTTCAAACTTTCTTTCTATCACCATCACCCAGTAACTGCTCCCATCTGGATCCCTTGATGAACCAATTCAAATGTTAACTGTCTTCTGTTGAGTCCCTTGCCCCTTTATCTTAACATTCATCTTTGCCTGCCAATTCTCCCTCTCTCCTTTGCCTTTGCTCCTCTACATGTGCTACTGAACACAATAGTGAGAAAAATCACGAAACCATGGTGACTGAATCTGCTACAGATTTATATTACGTAATCTCAACTGGGTCCTAATTGTAGCAAGGCAATGCTTTTATACCCGCTTAACCAATTCTTTGTCCCAATCACAGTAATAGCTTTTAAAAACCATTTTATCCCCACTCAACCTCTCATAGCTCCCATTTTCCCCATCCTCTCAGCTAAGAATGTTGCTTCATATTTTACTGAAAAAATTAAGATCATTTGCTGAGAGCCCTCTCATATCTCCTCCTCATTTTATATCATTCATATTCCTCCCACCATTATCTCCTACTTCACCTCTGGTTCATATGAAGAAGTGGCTCTTCTCCTTGCCAAGGCAAATCTCTTTACATGCACAGGTAATCTTATTCCATACAGAAGATTGCATCTTTAGTTACCCCACTTTCTCACTAATCTTTCATGTCCCTGTTTTAGGGATGATTCCCTACTGCTTAGAAACACATCCATATCTCCCCCCACTCAAAAAACCCTCACTTGATCTATTCATCTCTGCTAGCGATCAACCAATCTCCCTTTCATTGCTAAACCCCTTGAGAAGGCAAGACTGTCTACAATAGATGTTTCTACTTCCTTTCCTCTCATTTCCTAACTCTGCAATCTAGCTTCTGATTTCATCATTCAACTGAAACTGCTCTCTCCAGTTACTAACCATCTTTTCATTACCAAATCAATACTTTAAAATTTTTTTTAGTTTTTATTCTTCTTCACTTCTCGGCAGCTTTTCACACTGTTAATCGTTGTCCTAAATCAGAGTACCTAGATTCTTTCTTCTCTGTCTCTGTTTCTGTTTTTTTGGACCATTACTTTCTCAAGGCTCTCCTCCCTGTCCGACTGTTTCTCAGTCTCTTTTGTTTGTTCTTCAGTCTCTTTGCTCCTACTGACAATGTAGGACCACAGTCCTGAGCCCTCTTTTCCCTCCATGCTCTTTTCATTTGGTTATCTCATCAGCTCCTATGGATTCAGTTATTATCTTTATGCAGATGATTCTCAGATCTTCTTATATAGCCCTAAGCACTGTGCTGACCTCCAATCTTACATCTCTAACTTCCTAAAGAAGACATATTATATTGGAGGTCCTATAGACATCTTAAACTCTACATCTCCCAAAGTCAACTCATTTTTCCTCCCAGATCATCCCTTCTTCCCCATTTCCCTTTTACTGTCAAGGGTACCATCATCCTCCCAGTTAGTTACCCAGGCTCACAATCTAGGTGTCATCTTCTACTTTTCTCTCTCACCTCCTATATCAAATCTGTTGCCAAGTCTTGTGAATTCAGCCTTCCCAGTATCTCTTGTATGTACCTACTTTCTCCTCTGATATTGCCTCCAGTTTCATGTAGGTTCTCATCATCTATTAGACTATTGTAATAGCTTTCTGATTAGTTTCCCTGTCTCAAGGCACTCCCTAGCCCATCAGTCTTCAACTCAACTGTTAAATTGATTTTCCTAACACTTAGGTTTGAGTATGTTATTTCTCTATTTAGTAGACTCCATTGATCCCTCATTTCCTCCAGGATTAAATATAAACTCCTCTGTTTGGTTTTCACATCCATTCTTAACCTGGTACTATCTTAACCTTCCTGGTCTTCTAACATGTTTTTCCCTTTTCATGTGCTCTGAGATCCATTGACACTGGTCTCCTTGCTACTTGTTCCTGCACGCTGTACTCCATCCTGTGTCTCTATGAATTTTTCCTGGATATCCTCAAGTCTAGAATGCTGTCTTGTGTTCTTCTGGAATATTTACAATCTTTACCTTGACTCCATGTGACCTGTCTTCAAGAGCAATATGTTTTGCTTGTTCGGAGATCATATTTTCTTTTAATGATATTTTTTTTCCTTCTCTTCTTGTCCTGCACTTTCATGTATTTGTGTTCTTAATCAAATATTCTCTTTTGCTTCTTTGGTGAGAGTTGCCACTGTAGATTCTAGTTTTTCTCTTGTGCCAATTATTTCTCCTGTGCAGACCAAAGATTGTTTCACAGTTCTTATTTCCCTATCCTGCTGTGGTTCCAGTCTCTCTTTGGAATCCACAGGTTCTTCTGCTTCATCAGATGTTGAACAATTTCCTTTGTCGTATAATATTTATTCATAGGTTTCTGGACTCTTAGCTTATCTGGAGGTCATATTCCATTCTGTTACTAATACTTTTTCATTTGATTCATCTACTTATGCTTTGAGATTTTTGGCATTTTCTTGCTTATGAGATATATAATCATTTCAGGCTTTTGTCCTTATATTCCTTTAGTGCTTATCTTTTGTGTCCCCCTTTAATTTGAAATGATTTCACTGAGGTCTGGACCTCTAAGTAGTCTAATTTCTATCCATGCTGGATGATTCATGATTCACCATTCTGAGTCTCTGCCCCATGCGAAGTCTGGGAGATCAGAATAGGTCCCAGATGGATGCTGGGCTGTTTCACTTAGGCTTAGTAGAGTGCCACAAGCATGGCACATGTGCCTTGCCTCAGTTCTTCTGTTCCTCTGTTTTCTGGCTGAGTTCTGTTGGGCCACTGAGTGCCTTTTGTATTTTCCGGGCACCGCGAAGAGTGGGGGTGGTGTAGAGTTGAGTTCTCTTGCATGCTTTTGAGGAGACTTATACAAGTCTGCTATTGGAGAAGCGGATAGTGAAGAATAGGGTCTTCAGTGAATATGTTAGAAATTAGGGATTATTAGCCTTCTTATTGTTAATTTTTTTACTGTCATTTTTACCTCATTTAGATTCTTGTTGACATAGACAGTAGAGATAGCTGAAATTATTTTATCTCTTATGCATAATTCCTACTTTGAAAAGGATTGAGAGGTCATGAGAATCAGAGAAAATGTCTCTTCTACCATCATGTCAGTCATGGGATATGGAAGTTGTTTGGACACTATCATGCCTCATCTCTCTTACCTTTTCTGACCTTTTTCAAGTCCCAGTTGAAATCTCACCTTCTACAAGAAGTCTTTCCCAAGCCACTTCATTGCTAGTCTCTCCCCTTAAGTTTATCTCCAGATTATCCTGTCTATATCTTGTTTTTGCATGTTGTCTTCCCTTTTAGACTGTGAACTCCTTGAGAATAGGGACCTTTTTGGGGGGGAGCATTCTTTGTATTCTCAGTTCTTAGCACACTTACTGGCACATAGTAGGTGTTTATTAAATGCTTCTTGACTTGACATCACTTTATTATATTTGAGCCTTTTCATGTCATAGGATCATTTAGAGCTGGAGACTTTACCTTAAAACTCATCTAATAAAATTCTGTGTTTTCCAAATGAGAAAACTTAATCTACAAGGATCATGTAGTACTAATTAACGAACCCACTATTTAGTCCTAGGTCCTCTTATTCCAAATTCAGCTCTCTTTCTAATGTACCATTCTAGATATATTTTATATTATCTTATCTAGTGTTATATTCTGAGTGTTTTAACTCTCATTTTAGATGGAAAATTTCATCACAGTTTTCTTTTGGATATTAGTGAGATCTATATCTCTCGTTCAGAAATTGTTTTTGTTTTCCATTTTTTAGTAATTTCAAAAGATGTTACTATAGAGGACTTGGACATAGTTTTTTTTACTCAAAGGATTAAAGATTTAAATTTGGAAGGAACCTTAGAGTTCATAATGTTTGTTTCCCCAGTTTTGCAGATTAGGAGATTAGGCCACTGGTGACTTAAATAACTTGCTTAGGGTCAATCAGTCATTAAACATTTATAATGCACTTATTATGTGTAAGGCACTATGCTAAGTAGCAGGGATACAAAAAACATTAAAGACATTCCATCTTATGTAGGAGTTCATAGTCTAATATAAACAACTATGGACAATCAAGCTATGTACCGCATAAAGTGGACATAATCAGCAGGGATGGCAGTATCATTGAGGAGGTTCAGGAAAGAGTACTCGTAAAATGTGAGATTTTAGCTGGCACTTGAAGCCAGGAGTCAGAGATGAGAAGAGATAACATTCCAGGTATGGAGTACAGCCATTGAAAATCCCTGGAGTCTGGAGAATAGTATCTTGTGTAAGGAACAACAAGGAGGCCAATGTCATTGGATCTTATGGTATGTGGGGGCAGGGAAGGAAGGGGAAAATATGGTATAAGACTAGAAAGGTTTGCAGGGGTGGGGTTATAAAGGGCTTTGAAAACCAAATAGAGGGTTTTATGTTTTTGTTACCAAAGGTAATAGGTAACCATAGGAGTTTACTGAGTAAGTTTATTTATTTAGCATGGTCAGACTTATGCTTTAGGATGATTACTTTGACAGCTGAATGGAGAATAGACTGGAGTGGTGAGAAACTTGTGGTAGTTAGGCTATTGCAGCAGATTATTGCAGTAGTCCGGGCCTGAGGTAGTGAGGGCCTGCACCAGGGTAATGATAGAGTCCGAGGTGAGAAAGGGGTCTTAGATTAGAGGTGTTATGAAGGTAAAAATGACAGAACTTTATAAATGATTTTATGGGGCGGTAGGGATGAGGAGTCAAGGATGATACCGAGGTTGCAAGCCTTAGTAACCAAAAGGATGGTGGTGCCCTCAAAAGTTATAGAGAAGTTAGGAGGAGGGAGAGGGTTTGGGGAAAAATAAGGCATTCAATTTTGGACAGGTTGAGTTTAAGATGTCTCTGAGTTATCCAGTTCAAGATGTCCAGTAGGCAGTTGGAGATGAAAAGCTGGAGAGTCAGGAGAAAGGCTAGGACTGGATAAATAGATTTAAGAGTCATCAGCTTAGAGGTGTTAATTAAATTTATGGAAGATAATGAGGTCAGGAAATAGCAGGCATGATGTTGATAAAGATCTACAAAGGAGACAGAGGATGTGCAGTTAGGTAGGGAGAACTGTGGAGAGTGATATCCTAAAAACAAAAAAAGAGAGGATATCAAGTAAGGGGTAATTGACGGTGTGAAAGGCTGTAGAGAGGTCAGGAGTGATGGGGATTGAGAAGAGGTCATTTGATCTGGAAATTATGGGATGGAGAGTAACTTTGGAGAGAATAGTTTCGGTTGAATGATGTTAGAAGCCAGTTTTGTAGAGAGTTAAGAAGAGGAATGCTAATGGAGGCACTTATTATAAATTTCCTTCTCAAGGAGTTTAGCCACAAAAAGGATGAGAGATACGGGATGAGAGCTAGTTGTGATGGCTAAAGTGAGATTTTTTTGAGTATAAGGGAAACATGAGCATGTTTGTAGGCAGTAATGAAGTAGATAATAGATAGTGAGATTGAAGATAAGTGAGACAGTAGGGATGAGAGATGGGCAGTTTGCTGGAGAGAATGGGATAGAGTAAAATGATTTGTGAATGTAGAAGTTATTCTTGGCAAGGAGAAGGGCTATTTCTTTATATGAGTCAGGGATAAAGAAGGAAAAAGAGTGTCAGAAAATATCTGGGTGATGTGAGATGAGGAAGGGAGAAGAGGGAGCTCCCTTTGAATGGCCTCATTTTTTTTTCAGAAAAATATGAGGCAAGGTTATTAGCTGAGATTGTAGAAGAGGGAGAGCCATGGGAGGTTTGAGGGTGGATACAAGTTTTGGTAGAACTTTTGTGGTGAGTAAGCTAGTAAGTTAATTGGGGAGAATATGTAACAAATTTAGAGTGGGCTCATTTCTCACAGTATCATGATTTTCTCCAACTTCATTTAGTTTTACATATGAAAGCAGCACATACTGAGAGTGACTCTAGGTTGAGACTTTGCACAGAAAAACCAATAATATTATAAGGGGTCAAAGGACTCAAGAGAAAAGGTCAGTTGAGAGTTAATTTTTGTTCACTAAGGGGTCAAGATGGGGAAAGGAAAGTAGCTAGTGTAGGCTTGATGGCCCTGTGAGGGACCTGAGAGCTTTGATTTTACAGTGTGGATAAAGAATGTGATTTGGGGTTTTAAGACAGAGAAAGAAATAGAATGACAGTACATTGTAATCAGTTAAGGGAATTTTAGAGTTCATCAACATGGAAGTAGAGCATCTGTGGGTGATGGCAAGATCAAAGGTATGATTTTCTTTGTGGGTTACTGAAGTGGAATGGAGAAGCAGATCTTGTGAAAGGAACATGTTGAGAAAAATAGTAAGGTTAGAATATTTGATAGGAGATGAATATGCATATTGAAGTCCCCTTATATGAGGGTAAGGGTTAGGGAAGATCTAAAGAATGTGTGCCAGTCACTGAGCTCATTGGTAAAAGAAGGGGAGTGTTCTGGAGGTCAGTAACATAATTTTGACTGAGTGGTATGTATGGATTTGAGTGAACCTCAAGGTTAGAGAGTTTACTCAGTTGAGTGTTAGAGGAAGAACCTAGACATGACAGTGGGGAGCAAGGAATATTCCAACTCTCCCTCCTTGATCATGAGTGTGAGGTATGAATCAAAGGGCAATCAATGCTGGAAAGGGTAGCCAGGGAGACTGTGTCATGAGGAAAGCAAGTTTGTTGCCTATGGAGTAGGCATTCCTTAGAGCACAGTGGAAGGGGTGGGTCTGTTTTAAGTGGGTCATTGGATAGAGGGTGGGGATTCGCAGCCATTGGAATTAGTGATGGGTCAGTTCGGCGGGGGGATGGAGAATGGGATTTGAATGATTACCAGTGGGGTTCAGAATAACTGCGATGGGGAGTGTATGACCAGGGAGAACTTGTTAGTTGTTGAGGAAAGAATTTAGATAGATTTTTTCATTGTTTTCATTGATAGATTTTTCTCTTTTCATTTCATAGGGATTTGGCCTGGGGGTGGAATCCTTATGGCTTGCATGTATCTGAGAAGGAATTTGATTCCAGGTCTTTCTGGTTCTAAATCCTTTGCCTTATTCTCTATGTCCTTATTAATTTAGTACATTATGATCTTGAGAGTATTGGTAATGTTTTTTTTTTTCATTTAGAACCAGTTTTAAAATTAAGACTTATAAATCCTGAGGCTAAAGAAAAGAGTTTAAATGAAATTATATTTAACGTGCTACTTATCAGTAGGGTTTATTGCTGCAGCTTTCTCTCCTCCTCCTCTAGTCCTCATCCTGCTGGTTGGTTTTTATACCACCCTTACTTTTACCCCAGGCATCTAGAGTTATATTTTCTTGCCTCTGACTTGGAATCATTTTAAGTGCTTAATAAATTCTTGTTGATTTATTAATTGAATTGAGCATACTTTTTTATTATTGTTAACTATTTCCATCAAGATATGACATTAGAAAAAACAAAGTTACATTGGACAGTTAATTCCATAGGAACAATACTATGAATGAGAGCTCTTTTCCTGATTAGTTAAATGTGATATGACATTCATTTTGGTAACACGTTGTACTACCAATAATGTATTGATAATGTTAATTTGAAAGTAAATTGGTTGGGGTAAAGTTATATAAAATGTATCTGTATTCCACAAGTAATTTGATTAATATAGGGTGCAGGGGGACCTTCCTTGTTTTTTACATTACATTTGTTAATATAGATAGTCTAGGATTGCTTTCAGATTTTTTTTTTTTCAGTAGCCACACTATTAACATATTAAGATAATTTAATGGAAAAAGTGTCTGTTTTCAGAAGATCTGGGTTGACATCTCAAATAAACCTCTCCAAGTCTCATTTTCCTTATCATCTTAAAGGTATTGATAATAATATATTGTCTACTAATAGAATTATTGTGAAGATCTATATGTAAGGTGCTTTGAAACTGTTTATAAAGAGTTATACAAATGTGAGTTTTTATAGTCAACTAAAACCTCTAAGTTGTTTTTTTTGTTTGTTTTACGTGAACTTCATGAAGTGTTAGCTAAATGGTATTTGTATAAATTTTTAAGCACGGGACTTTCTATTTTTAGTCTCTATCTTGACAATATTAGTCATAGTTTTAACTATACCCTTAAGCAGAGGACCTCTATCTACAGCCTTGACCTTTGGTTTGAGCTTCAGATCTATATTTTTGTGGACAAAAAATATATTTCACAAACATCTCATAGATAACATATCACATCAAAACTTAATTATTATTATTTCTAAAGTTACTCCTTATTATCTTATACTTATTCAACATAAAAAATAATTTGTGTGTACTGTGCATTTCTTTAGGTATAAACTCCATGAGTTCAGTGTCTTATCTAAGCTAAGTCTGTATGTAGCATAGTGTTTTGTACACATTACTACTTAATAAGTATTTGGGGAATTTAATTGAATTTTTATCAGTTGAGTTTGGCAGAAGAAGCAGGATGGCATAGTCTTTATTTATTTATTTATTTATTTTTTACATTTTGTTTTTCTTTTTTTAGGCAATTGGGGTTAAGTGACTTGCCCAGGGTCACACAGCTAGTAAGTGTCAAATGTTTGGTCTGAGGTCAGATTTGAACTCAGGTCCTCCTGACTTCAGGGCCGGTGCTTTATCCATTGCTCCACCTAGCTGCCCCCGACATAGTCTTTAGAAAGTAGGTTTTGAAATCAGGAAAATCTAGGTTCATGTCCCATTGCTGATACGTATGAATTGTTTGACCCTCAGTAAGATCCATGCTTGCAATTCTCCAAGACGCTAATTTGCTGAGAAGGTGCCAGACTGCATTGGTAAGGGGAGTATCCTCCCTCAAGAATTCTCTGTGTCAGTGAAATCCCAGGTCTAGTTGCTATTCCTTTCTTATTCCTCCTCACCTCCTTACCTCCAAGTTGGTCCAACAATCCACATAGGAAAGACCAAGTGGATGAAGATTGTCTGTTTCCCATGTTTCTGAATACCTTTATTATCCAGGATACACATGGATAGTGAGTTAGGCCCAGGTTTAAACTGAAAAGGGATTTACTGTATTGCCTTCAGAAAATTGCAAAGCTTCTTTAATGATCCCAAAATTCTCTCAGAAACAAAGGATTGTCTTTTATTGCCAGCATTCTGCCACTTTTGTATGACTCTGAGACATGGTCACAAAAGACTGAAGAATTGAAAATGAGTATCTCACAGAGGACAGTGGATAGGGGCATTGTGGTTGTGACCAAGTTGTAGCACTAGCCAATGAGGAATTTCAAAGGACAGGAATAAAAGATGTCATCAGGGAAATATATTATACGAAGAAAAAAAAATGAATTGGTCATGTGACGGATAATACAGGTGAATAGCCTGAATGTTCTATTGGTATTTTCTTTATGTCAAGAGAAATAATAAAAAAAAAAAAACAATAACACTATGCCATTACATTTAGTGGACTTCCTGTGATGTACTTATAGGAGAACATGGTTAAGAGTCATGTAAGATGGAGAAGCATAGATGGATTATCTTCATCTTTAATGGGAAGATCTAAAGAGCTTAGATTACAGATGCATTTTAATATTGGAGAAATTTTATCATTGCCAAAAGGCAATCATATATACAGATTATTTCTGCCCCTGGTTGAAACACATAGCATTTTAGCATTGCTTCTTATTGATGATGATTGTAAAATAGGCTTTCTTACAGATCTTTATGATTTGATTAGGCCTTCAGTATAGTTTAAATAAATCACTGCTTGGACGCAAGAGAATAGATTTTACTGCAAGCTCCTTTTCTATAATTTTTGTGAGTTTTGTATTATGAGAAAACTTTGGTAGCCATACTTTATTTGGCTACATGATCTGTATATGTAATTTGTAACATTTGCTCATAATTTGGAATGCAGTTGGATAGAAATGTAGGATTGTAAAAATTTTGGTGTTTGAGACAATCCTAGAGATGACTGACATTTTCTAATGAAAAATGGAAGCCTATAAAGTGTTTGCTGTAACTAAATGATTGCAGTTAATTTCTTGTAAAGAAACACAGAAGCAACTTAAAATATGATCATACTGTTGTTTCTTGTAGTACAGCCAGGAAAAACAGTAACAAGCTGTCTTTTAAAAAAATCATATCCCTGGATGATATTCTAGCAACCTGGAAAATTTAAATATATCTCCAGGAAAAAAAAAAACCAGTTTGCATTCAGTTAGAACTCACATTTGCTAATTTTCTTTTCGTTTTTGCACTTACCTTTTACTCTCTAGGACTATATGGCAATGTGGGAGATTCTGAGTGGTACCAGTGACTCAAACTGAGAGATGTGAATACTGATTCCTAAAGCAAAGACCAAATATACCTGTATGAGGGGTGATTAAACCATGTTCTCTCCAGTCTGTTCTGGAATTTGTAACACAACAACAACAAAAGGAATATAAGATTATATTTGTGAACAGCAATGTCTACGTGGCTCTTTAACAGTTTGTTAGTTAAATGGGTTTTGGTTGGGAATGGTATCACATGTGCTGTACAAAAGGATAATTCTGCATTTAAAAGACTTCAACTTCAACAAAGTGCTGCAGTGGCCACAAAAAGCAGACAATCCATTACTGTTGAAGAATTAACTGACTTTTTTAGTTTTCAATAATTTTGTGATTTATAGATTTGGTACTTTTTTATAGCCTATAAAGAAGACACTGCTACTGCTTTCTAAGTATTTACCTTTTAAATGTTACCAGACAGAATAATTTTATTTTCTTTGGACAACTGTTCATTCTTTGATTCTGTCTCTTGCCCTTTTTGAGGGCGTGGAATATATTTAGGGTAAAATCTACTTTTTACTTTTTCTTAATAATTAAGGGAAGCTGTGCTGAAGAAGTGGGGCTTCAAATTCATTTTGAATGAATAGAAGGAGTGCCTCTCTTGGACAAAGTCAGAGCTTGTTTTAACCAATGAATGACTGTAGTAAGAAGGTCACAGTTGCAGCTGTGTAAAGGGGACTAATGAAGTTTTTTCTTGATGTGAATTCAGGTAGAAGTTGGAGAAGTTGGGGGAGGGAACATGGGTGTGTTGGTAAATACTAGCAATGGTGGAAATGGGCTAATGGGAAGTCTTAAAACCCAGTGCTGGAAATGGGGGAAGTTTCATGAAGAATATTGATTTTTACTCAGGTATATTGGCATATGAGGAATTTATTAACATTTTGAAGTGTTTAGAGACAGGAAATAATTTTGGTATCTTTCCCAGGTCCCATACAGTTCTATTTGGTTGACCAGTAGAGAGAATTAGAAGCAATTATGATTAGATTACTTCTTTAGAACTAGCAAATCAGTAGGAAGATCAGAATTTGGGCAAAATAAGGTTGAATCAGAGAGTTAAGATATGGAGAAGCTGGTAGTCCTTGGAGCTAAGGTCTAAGAGGAGCCAAGCCAAGAGCTGAAAAGAAAAGGACCCTAGGAAGGAAAGGGGCTAATACTAACAGCTAAACCCCAGCCTCAAACTAACTGAAATTACTGTGTTCATTGTTCTGGGCCATATTCTAATATTGCTGGGTATACTAGCCCCTAAGCATTATGTGTAGTTAAAGCCTGGAAAACCTAGAGTTGAATGTTATCTTTGATAACTTAGTATCTCTGTGACTGTGTGTATAATTGTATTAGTATCTCTAGTGCCTAGGAACTTAATAAATACTTGTTGATTGATGTCAGAATGGATAAGCAAGTTGCTTAATTTCTTTGAGGCTGTTTTCCTCATCTATAAAAATGAATATAATAATACCCATAGTATCTACTTTATGGGGTTTCTAGTAACTTTCAATTCTACTAGATCCATTCTATGTATGGATACAAATAGCTTGGTCATGGGAAAGTTTATCTATTGATGAACACCTTTAACTTTTCCCTTTTTTTTTTAACCTGGAGAAGATCTTTATTTTCAGAATAAAATATTGAAAGATTTAATGTCTGATATAAGGAGAAAAATAATCTAAAATGGACAGCTTACTTTAATTGGTTCAGGCCGCATTACTGATTCAGGCATGGTAATTGCACTTTGTGCATAAACCCGGTATGTTGTTTGAACTCCATGATCAGAATAAGGCTCTGGAACTGAAGCTTCCATTGGGGGGGGGAACACACCCACCATCTTGTGCAATTTCTCCTGGTTGATAATAACCTCAGATGGCTATGGGTATAAGAATGGGGCTGAAGAAACTGGAGACTGGGGGACATCCCACTGCCATTGTCTTGGAAGACACTGCGCAAGTGCCTGATAATGATATGCAGGTTGCTGATAAACAGAGAAGGTCAAGGTGGTGGGAGAGAAGCTACCTCAGGAGTATGAAAATATGCGACACCATTATGGTAGGTGTGAGAATAGTCTGTTGAAGTAGTCAGATACATTGTTCCAGCTGCTGGCATTATGCTGAAACGAAGGATTCCTACTTGTTTTCTTATTACTGGACTGATATTCAGTTTCTTATCCTTATAATTAAGTTTCTCTGCCTCTTGCAAAATTTTTTGCACATCTTCTTGTGTTTCATAAGTGATGAAACCATACTCTTTTCACACTCCAGTTCTGTCATTTACAATCTTCACTTCTTTCACAGACCCATACTTGGCAAAAAATTTCCTTAAGTCATTTTCATTAGTCTTAAAGTCTATTCCTCCCACAAAGATAAGGTTAGGAATCACTGTTCTAAATCTTGGAGCACTTGTTGGGTTATTCAGAGGCATAGGTGACACAGGATTAGGGGATGGAGATAAAGAATCTGTTTACATCTGATTTGTGGTTTGCACTCCCGAATCTGTCTCCATCTTCCCTGGGCTCCCCTTGGGGGGGGGAAGAGATGTTTTAAAGTGTAAAAACAAAACAACTAAAAAAAACCTTTTCACTCTCAACTCAGCTCTGCTAAGAAGCTATAAGCTGAGGTAATGATAGAAACAGCAAATTTGGAGCTAAAAACAAAATAACGAAAAAGGGGAGTTGGGATTAGATACTGTCAGGCATAGACATGCTGGGTCCTGTTAGAAGGAAATCTAATAACAGCACAATTTTCATAGCAGTTCATAGTTTAAAAGTAATTTATCCACTATAGGTCTATAAAAGAATTAGTACAGGTTTCATTCTTCCAGATTGGGACATTGTGCTATCTTCCATTGACACAGGACCCTAGAACATAGAAGTTCTAAGTATTTGGGACCTTTGGCTACCAAATTTGCACTTAATATTCTCCTAACGCCAGTGATTCAGAATTGCTAATGCCTTTTTCATTACCTTTTCCTGTATTCTTATCCCTATCCAGTTCACTTCTTTCTAATCAACACAAACCTTAGTCCTTTGACCAACAAATTCATAACTTCTTTCCTTTTCAACCCAGCGATACACAGTTATTGTTTCCTTCTGCCTTCCCTTTCCATTATTCCTCTCAAAAACTCCTCTCAGCTGTTAACAGTGCTGGATATGCCTTCTCTCATATTCTCTAATACCAGTGAGCCATCCTGAAGGAGTTGATAATTCCCCTTGTTCTCTACCATTTAGCAACTTCTCATCTTTGAAGTTGAGTTTTTCAGTCTGTATCACCTGGTGCTGTCAAAATTTTCATCAGTGTGATCAACCAGCCTCAGGACGCTTTTCTCCTTTAAGAGTTTGGTACCTGCTCAGAATTTTTTATTAACTCAACCTTTACCCTCCCACTGGGGGACTTCATTATATATGTTGATGTTCCTTCCAATAACCCCCATGAGCTCCAGTTTCCCTTCTCCTGAGAAACAGTGTTGTTTATGGATATACAACCTTTTCAGAGAAAATGGTTTCCTGTGTACCAGCTCCCCCAAGATTAGACCTATTTTAAGATCCCCATCTTCCATTACAGATAGAATCTTCTTTTCCCATGGAAATATTCTTTTTTTGTGGCTCTCTTCTACAAGTGTGTTGAGGTACCCCCTTTTCCTTCTCTCAGTTTACATCTCTTCCTTTTTTTTTTTAGACCAGCTTTAATTAATTTATTTATTTTTAATGTTCAGCATTCACTTCCACAAGATTTTGGGTTCCAAATTTTCTCCCCCTCCCCCGACCCCAAGAAATGCTCTGAATACCCATTCCCGTAATCTGCCTTCCTTTCTATCGCCACTCCCCTCTTTCTTTTGTCCCTTTCTCCTTCTATTTTCCTGTAAGACAGGATAGATTTCTATACCCCACTCCCTGGATATCTTATTTCCCAGTTGCATGTGAAAACAATTTTTAACATTTGTTTTTAAAACATTTGTTTCCAAATTTTCTCCCTTCCTCCCTCCCCATCCACCCTCATTGAGAAGGCAAGCAATTCAATACAGGTTATACATGTGTAGTCATGCAAAACACATCTGTAGTGCTCATGTTGAGGAAAGCTAACTATATTTCCCTTCATCCTGTCCCACCCCCTATTTATTCTATTCTCTCTTTTGACCCTGTCCCTCCTCAGAAGTGTCTGCTTCTGATTACCCTCTCCCCCAGTCTGCCATTCCTTCTGTCATCACCCCACTCTCTTATCCCCTTCCCTCCATTTTCCTGTAGGGCAAGATAGATTTCCATATCCAATTAAGTGTGTATGTTATTCCCTCCTTAAGCCAAATCCAATGAGAATAAGATTCACTCATTCCCTCTCACCTTCCCCCACTTCCCCTCCACTGTAAAAACTTTTTCTTGTCTGTTTTATGTGAGATAATTTACCCCATCCTACCTCTCCCTTTCTCCTTCTCCTGGTATAATCCTCTCTCACCCTGTAATTTTATTCTCTAGCTATCACCCTTTCATCTTCAGCTCACCCTGTGCCCTCTAGCTATCTCTGTATATATATATACATATAATTTTTTCCTTCCAACTACCCTAGTACTCACAAAGGTCTCATGAGTTGCAAATATCATCTTTCCATGCAGGAACATGAACAGTTCAATCTTAATAAGTCTATTATGATTTCTTTTTCCTGTTTCACTTCATGTTTCACTTGAGTCTTGTATTTGAAAGTGAAATTTTCTATTCAGCTCTGGTCTTTTCATCAAGAATGCTTGAAAGTCTCCTATTTCACTGAATGACCATTTTTTTTCCCCTGAAGAATTGCTGGGTAGGTGATTCTTGGTTGTAATCCTGTCTCCTTTGCCCTTTGGAATATTATATTCCGTGCCTCTGGTCCCTTAATGTAGAAGTTACTAAATCTTGTGTTATCCTGATTGTGCTTCCACAATACTTGAATTATTTCTTTCTGGCTGCTTGTAATATTTTCTCCTTGACCTGGGAACTCTGGGATTTGGCTACAATATTCCTAGGAGTTTTCCTTTGGGGATCTCTTTCAGGAGGTGATCAGTGGATTCTTTCAATTTCCATTTTGCCCTCTGGTTCTTATCAGGGCAGTTTTTCTTGATAATTTCTTAAAAAATGATATCTAGGCTCTTTTTTTGATCATGGCTTTCAGATAGTCCAGTAATTTTAAAATTTTCTCTCCTGGATCTATTTTCCAGGTATGTTGTTTTTCCAATGAGATATTTCACATTGTTTTCTATATTTTCATTCTTTTGGTTTTGTTTTACAATTTCTTGATTTCTCATGAAGTCATTAGCTTCCATTTGTTCAAGTCTAATTTTTAAGGAAGTATTTTCTTCAGTGAGCTTTTGGACTTCCTTTTCCATTTGGCCAATTCTGCTTTTTAAGGCATTCTTCTCCTCATTGACTTTTTTGACCTCTTTTGCCATTTGGGTTAGTCTATTTTTTAAGTTGTTATTTTCTCCAGTATTTTGGGGGTCTCCTTTAGCAAGCTGTTGACTTGTTTTTCTTGAATCATTCTCATTTATCGTCTTAGTTTTTCCTCTACTTCTTTTACTTGCCTCTCAAAATCCTTTTTGAGCTCTTCCATGGCCTGGGAATGATTCATATTTTTCTTGGAGGCTTTGGATGTAGGAGGTTTGACTTTGTTGTCTTCTTCTGATTGTATGTTTTGATCTTCTTTGTCACCAAAGAAAGATTCTGTAATGAGGTTGTTTTTTTTTTTTTGATGTTTGCTTATTTTCCCAGCCAATTACTTGACTTTTAAACTCTTTGTTAAAGTAGGGGTCTGCTTCCAGTATGGAGAATGTACTGTCCCAAACTTCAGAGGTTTTGTGTAGCTGTTTTCAGAGATACTTTTAGGGACCTGTAAATTTTCAGCTCTTCCAAGGTAGTATGATTCAGGGCTGGGTGGTGGAGGGGGATGCTTACTCCTTTCCTGGCCTGGGCTCTTGTCTGTGAGTGACCACAAGCACTCTTTTCTGCCTTGGAACTGTGAGGAGGATCCCCTCCCTACTGCAACCACAAGCTCCACCATGCCAGCATTCCTCCTTGCCTCAGGACTGCCACCCAGAGCTGTGACCCAGATCCAAGCATGGGCAAAGCAAGAGAATCCTGCCACAGCACCAGCAGAGAGATCCCTGCAATCCACCTCTGTTCAGCCACTGGATTCCCCCTCAGTCTGTGGGTTGAGAGCTTCAGAAGAAGCCACCGCCTTTGGGCTGTATCAGGACTGGGGCCACCAGATTGAGCTCCCCTCTCACAGTGGTCTGACAGATCTTTCCATCCGACCTTCTGTGATGTCTTTGGTGTTTGTGAGTTGAGAAGTCTGGAAATCACCTTGGCTTCCCTTGATTCAGTCCCCTGAGGACTGCTCCAGGTTCAATGAGGCCTGGTCTTTGCCTGCATGGCCCAGCTGAACTGCACTACTCTCCCAGCCTGGCATAATAGACCTTTTCAGTCAATCATCCAGGTTATCTTTTTGTTGTTTTCATATTTAGCCTTCTAATTTTATTATTTGTTCCGTTGATTTATTCACTTATCATCCAGGTTTTTGATAGCGTTTTCTTCTTCTTGAATTCTTTGGGGTTAACCTTTTGAAAATAAATTCCATTGCCCTTTCCTTTCTGACCTCTCCCCTCTTTAGTGAATATACCTCAGAGCCAGATTCTAAAGCTGCCTCAGTCTCCTTTCATGTTGAGGAGTTTGCTTTTACAGCTTTCATCCCTGCCCTAGATTAGGTAAAATTATTTCACATAATTAGAATATATAAGTAAATATCCATAAGAACATGAAGGAGGAATGGGGGGACCAACTGACTATTCTATTCAACCTCACTCTCATCTAAATTGTTAAAGGAAGGAGAACACGCACACACAGAGTTGGGTTCAGATGTACATTTAATTCAATAGGGAAATAGGGAATTAGAAGGATGCTAGATTAAGAGAGATTAGTCTTAAGCAAAACAAATGCCTAAAGATGTACAAAAATATAGCTCTTTTTGAGGTTGCAAAGAATGGGAATCTGAGGGTGTGTGCATAAATCAGAGAATGGATGAACAAGTTATGATATACAAATGTGGTCGAGTACTATTGTGCTGTAAAAAATGATGATGAAGAGGGTTGCAGAAAAACCTGGAAAGACTTGTATGAACTCATGCATAGTGAAATGAACAGAACCAGGAAAATAATTTCTAGAATGACAACAAAATAGTAAGGCAAAAAACTTTGAGAGAATTAAGAACTCTTTTCAGTATAATGACACACCATGATTTGAGAGGACTAATGATGTGTTAGAATTCAAGACAAATTTTTTGTACGTGGACAATAAGGAAATTTGTTTTGATCAGCTACACATTTTTCTTATTCATGATATATTAGGGTAATGGGGGCAGAGTTTGGAGTTCAGGAGGTCACCAAAGGAGTTGTCATAGTCATATAGCTCTCTAGTGATGAGGAGGCCTAGGAAAGAGTGCTGGAGGGAATTAGGGAGAAGGGACAGATTCAAGAGAAATTTCTACTGGAGATCAACAGGATATGGTAACTAGATATTGGGGATGAAGGACAGGTCTGAATCAAAGACCACATAAGCGTTTAAGTGTGAGTGACTAGGACAACGGTGTCAGAATGACCTTTCTTGCCTCCTTGTAATACTCTTGAGTCTTCTGACCTTGTTCTGACCTTGCTATGTGCGTAAAACATTGTTAGTATTTCTCTCCCAAAGGTTTTTGAATCAGGATGTCCCGCAGGGCTCTCTTCTGGTCCGTCTTCACTTCCCTTTGAGATGAATGAAAAGTCCAAGAGACATAGTTTCTGGGTAATTAATAACTAGTTTATTAATTAGGCTAGCAGATAATAAATTGAGGTTAGTAGTTCTCTTAGAAACTGAAGACCCCACATGGTGGTCACTTGAGTGTTTAAATATCTTTGTAACAGAGGATGTCCCTAAGGGTGGTGATCAACGCTGTTTGGTTAAGAATTAATGATAGAATGAATATTATAATGAGAGGTGGGCTTATTCTAATGAGGTGCTGGGGGATGTGACTGATCATGTCATCACTCTTGTACTAAGAGACTCATCTCAAACCAGACCACTCCAATCTCAGGCTATCTAGACATAGCAATCCATCTCCACCTAGTCTTACTTGAGTAGAACAATGGGCTGGAATTCCCCTAGATTAGATTTTCTTTACCCTTTAAGAAATAAGTTCTTGCAGTTGGGTGGGGTCCAGCCCAAGATTGAGGAGAAGGTTTCATTTTCAGCCCTGTTTTTCACAGGGGAGTAAAAAGACTACTAATAACTGACCTACTAATAATTGATTGTTAATAATCAAAAAGAGGATCTTTGGGTTCTGTATATAAAATTGGTTATTAACATAATAAGAAAACAATAATTTTCTCACCTTTGTACTATTTCATTTGGTAATCTCATCAGTTCCCTTGGATTCAGTTATCCTCTTGATGCAAACCAATGCTAATTTTTCTGCTGATCTCCAGTCTCATCTCCAGCTGTCTGTTGGACATCTTGAATTGCTTGTTCTGTAGGCATCTTAAATTCAACACATAAATATGAATTTGTTATCTTTCCCTCAAAACTCTGTCTTCTTTCTAACTTCCCTATTATTATTGAGCGTATGGCCATCCTGTCAGTCACCCAGACTTGTGACCTAGACATCATCCTTGACTCCTCCCTCCCACTTTATATTCAATCTTTTTTTTTCAATTCTTTTTTTTTTTCTGTTACCATATCTTACTGATTTTTGTAATATCTCTCATATATGCACCCTTCTCTCCTCTGACACTGCTACCACCCTGGCATAGGTCCTCATCACCTCAGGCTTGGACTGTTGCAAAAGGCTGCCACAAGTGCCTGTCCCACACCATTTCTCAACCCCTCCCGTCTAGTCCATTCTTCACTCTGCTGTCAAAGTGATCTTCCTAAAGCACAGGTCTAACAATGCTACTTCCCTACTCATTGAATCACCTTCAGGATCACATATAAAATCCTCTGTTTGATATTCAAAGCCATTCATAACCTGCCACCCTCCCCACCCCATCTTTACAGTTTTCTTACATGTTATACTTTTTCATCACCACTGCCATAATCCCCCATAAACTTTGTGATGCAGGGACACTGGCCTTCTTGTTATTCCTTGTATAAGACATTCCATCTCCCAGCTCTGGACATTTTCACTGACTCTTCCCCATGTATGGAAATCTCTTCTTCCTCATCTCTACCTCCTGGCTTCCCTGGCTTCCCTCAAGTCTTAGCTAAAATCCTACCTTTTACAGCAAGCCTTGCCTTCCCTTAATTCTAGCACCTTTGCTCTGTTGATTATCTCCAACTTACCTTGTATGTAGCTTGTTTGTAGATATTTGTTTGCTTGTTGTTTCTCTCGTTAGATGGTGAGCTCCTTGAGAGCTAGGACAGTCTTTTGCATTTCTTTGTATCTCCATCAGTTAGCACAGTGCCTGGCACATAGTAGGTACTTACTGAATATTTATTGACTGATAGATTTCCAGCATTTGGTTTCCTATTTTATACATTTATTTTATTACTTTAACTTCTTGCTCTGATATTAAGTGTCATAGCCAGAATTCAAACCCAGATTTCTGACTCTTAAATCCATTATCTGTTGTCATGTTGTAAGTAAGGCAATGTGCTAGGAATAAAAAGACAAAACTGATGTAGTCCATGCCCTAAAGAAGTTTACATTTTACTGGAGGGACACAACATGAAGTAAATACAAGATTTTCTCTTTCTCTCTCTCTCTGGACCAGACCTGTGATTTCATTAGTTTAATGAACTCATGATGAAAACTCTTTCTGATGATGCAAATCAGCCACAACCTTGCAGCTTAGTCACTTAAGAGACTTGCTGGGGGTAATAAAAGAGCAAGTGACTTATCCAGGATCATTTGTGGCTGTTATGTGTCAGAGGCATGATTTGAACGAAGGCGTGGCCTGATTGAACCAAGTCTATCCATTATACTGTGTGTGTGTGTGTGTGTGTGTGTGTGTGTGTGTAGATAAGTATATACATGTAGATATGTGTTTATACACACACACACACACACAAAATACAAAGTAATTTGAAAGTGTAGCAGAGACTAACAACTGGGGGAATCAGTAAAGGCCCTTTTTAGAGGTGGCAGTTAAACAGAACCTTAAAATGTGGGCATAGTGAGAGTTCCAAAAGTCTTCAAAGTGAAAAATGAGAATATTCCCTGAATGAGGGAGATGGCTTATGCAAATGCAGAAAGGCAGAGTATGGAATGTCAATTATGTAGCACAGTGCATGAGCCACTTTGGCTGGCATAAAGAATGCATGATGGAGAGTAATATAGAATCATCCTGGAGAGAGAGAGATTACAGTCAGAGTGTAAAGGGTTTAAAATCTGAAACAGAGGACTTTATGTTTTCGTAGAGACAATAGGAATCCACTAAGAGTGACATGGTCACACTTTTACTTTAGGAATGGCAATTTGGTTTGTGTATGGAGAATGGATTAGATAAGAGAGAGGCTGGATTCCTGGAAACAATTAGAAGGCTCTTGTACTAATCTATGCAAGAGGTAATAAGGGCCTGAAGTAGGACGGTTATGGTGTGAATAGAGAGAAGGAATTCTGGAGAGAGATGTTAGAGGGATAGAATCTACACGACATGATAGCTTAGTTCAATCAAATTTAGAAATCTTTTTACAAATGGATGTCTGGTTAGTAATATGTTGCTTTAAATGAAGTCATTTCCTCTCCCTCCTCAGGATTTGTGATATTACTTAATAAAAAGTGAAAACATTAAAGTTTTACACAAAGTAAACAACAACAGGAATTTTTAAACAAAAATGATATGTCATTTGAGTGATGAATTGATGTCAGGAGAAATGATGAAAACCTACTGTTTGTATATAGTCATTGTTGACACACACAGTCTTCTTAAAATAGTTTCATGAAGTAGAGGCCATGTTTTTCCTTTTGCTATCTTTTGTGTTCTCCAAATGAGGTGACTTTTAAAAAATTTCATTCCTCTCCATCTACAATTAGGTTAACAATATAAAATGCCATTGATCATTTCCTCAGGCTTCATTTCCAGACACTGTAACTCATTAGAATTTGGTGGAGAGATTTATAAAAGATTCTTATGCCTGTGACTATTGCATTCTAATAGATCGTGTTAAGTTTTCTTAATGTGTGAATGTAAAGTATATCTTAGAATTTGTTTAAATCATAATTTCCTATACCCTGAGATTGAAAAGCAGTTGACAGAGATATGGATTGTATTGATTTTCTTCTCAGTTTCATAAGATTTCAAAGGAACCTTCTCCTCACATGTTTCCTGAATTCTCACTTCAGTACTCTTTGACATTCTTGTTTCTTCCCTATTATTATCCCTGCCAAGCTCAGTCCTAGCTTATTGTGGTGAGACTGATGTTCTGTCTCCATTGCTATAGATCTGAGGACATTGCTGTTCTGACATCAATAAGTACATAAAATTTAAATATAGCTAGAAAATTTTCAAGCTGGATTGTGATAAAGAAAAACATTCATGTAGAGTTGCACTTAAGGTCTCCCAAAAACCTGTTATTCCATATTTTCCCATAGCTCACCCTCTGTTCTGCTGCTCAACTCTTAACATCTTAATAGTGGCATTTTATCTTTGTCAGGGATACATGCAAATACAGAAGATCTGTAGTTTTGTCAGCACAAAAGTATTCTCTGGAAAGTATGGAATTTCCTTTACCAGCACAGATTGCAAACTGTGACTTACTGGTTAATAATAATCTTAGTTGCTTAAGAAGTTAAATGACTTACTCAAGATTATGCAGCTAGTAAGTCTCAGAAATTGTATTTGAATCCAAGTCTTCTCAACTATAAGTCCAGCAATCTTATCTACTATCCAACAAAATTTTCATTAAAATGGGAAAATGTCTAGAACAGAGAGAGCAGAAGTCAAAAGAAGCTTCTAACTTCAGTTGTGTGCTTATGGCTTCTTAATAGCCCCAGTAACCTCTGGGACTTTCTGAGGCAGTTTAGGCTCTGTATTTAAGAAAGACTATGATAGTGAGTTTATGTGAGCACTTTTTTGATCTGGTTCTTTGTTCATGTCATCTGCAGAACCTTGCGTCCTGGGATCCCTCGAATCCTGACTGCCTTCTGCTGGTGGTGAAGGAGCTTGTGCAGCAGTATCACCAGTTTCAGTGTAGCCGCCTCCGTGAGAGTTCTCGTCTCATGTTTGAGTACCAGACGTTACTGGAAGAACCACAATATGGAGAACACATGGAAATTTATGCTGGGAAAAAAAATAACTGGGTGAGTCTTCAGAAGAAATAAACTATTAGCAAAAACTTAAAAAAGAATATTCTCAGAAATCCTTTCTTAGTAAATATTAGTTATCATGTTGGATATAGTACTGGACCTGGTATCAGAAAGACTTGAGTTCAAATTCAGCCTCAAGACACTTAATAACAATGTGACCCTGGGCAAGTAAGTTAACATTTCCTAGCTTCATTTTCCTCATCTGTAAAAAGGGGATAATAATAGCATTTATTTCTCAGGGATGGTGTGAGAGTCAAATGAGAAAACATGTATTCGGAACTGTGTTTCTTTAGAGTGGAGGTTCTTAGCCTGGGTTCTGTGAACTTTTTTTTTTTAAAGTATTTAAAAATTATTTTGCTTTGTAATGTTCTTTATTTTATTTTATTCATTTTAAGTACACTATTCTGATAAGGGGTCCATAGGTTTCACCAGACTACAAGAGTGGTTCCTGACACACACATACCCACCAAGGTCCAGAAGCCCTGCTTTAAAGATGCTGGTGTTTCAAGATCCATAATAGTACAAAATCAGAGAGGAGGTTATTTCTATTTACAAGTTGTGTTGTGCTAGCAGATATCTTGGTGTCATTGAAAGCACTGCAAGTTTATATGACATGTTTGTTCAAGATGATTTAAATTTATTAAATGACTGCATGTATAAGAGCAATTTTTAACATCGTTGTATTCCTAATGATAATGCTACCAGGATTGAAGAGCCCTTTGCACACAAATAGTGAACTCATACATGCCATTATAGGTTGTGTGCTATAATAGGAGCAAAACCTAAAAGACTTGTACTTTATAGTCACTGAGTCTTTAAGAAACAACACTTTCTGGCTTAGAGAACAGTATGCAAATATAGAAATTATTCTCTTTTTATTATTCTGAAACCTCAGTGTTGATTTTTCATGCTTTATGTTTTGATTCATTCCAGTTAAATATAAGACTTAGGAAAACTAAACATATTTGAAAAGCAAAATCAGAGGGCATTAAATTCTTTTAGTTGATGTGTTAGGTAAACACATTTGTTTGAAATATAAACAATCTAATTAATGACTGATAATTTTTCTTTGCTATGGACATTAACCTAATAGTGATATATATAGATAAATAGTTGTGCAATACAAGGTCAAAAACTAATTACATTTGCCTCAGTTCAACAGTTATTTATTCATCTATGTTGTTTAATTCATTATTCTGGGGATGAGGAGCTCATGGGGAACATGATACAGAAATGACTAAGACAGTCTCTGCCTTGCATAGGAATAAGCATTTATGTAGTACCTGCTGTGTGCCAGGTACTATGCTAAGCATTTTATAAATATTTTCTCCTTTGATACTCTGCCCTGTGAGGTATGTACTATTATTTCCTTATTTTACAGTTGAGGAAAATGAGGCAAATAGAAGTTGAGTGACTTTCTCAGGGTCACACAGCTAGTTAAGTGTATGAGGTTAAATTTGAATTCAGGTCTTTCTGACTCCATGCCCAGTGTTTTATCCACTTTGTCACCTACCTGCCTGTTCTGAGAATTTAGTGTTTTAGAAAAGGTAATAGAAGGACCCCGGTCTTTATAATATACATATTAGAATCTGTTAAATATGTAAGATCATTCAATAACACTTTGGGGAGGAGAAATTACTTATAATAAGGTTAATCAAGGAAGACTTAATTGAGAAAGCTATTCTTGAGCTGTTCCTTGAAAGATAAAATTTTGATAGTCATGGAGTTAGAAACAATTAGGTAGGAGTAGGGTGGGCTCCAAGTATAAGGGATGGAATAACCAAAAGTACTGAAATGGGAAAGGACAGAATTTGTTTGGTAAAGAGAAAGTAGTTCAGTTTTATTGGAATAAAGAATTGTGAAGGGGACTAGTGAGAGATAAAACTGAAAAGATGAGAGTACATTGTCTCCAGAAATTCAGCTTCCTGCAAGATCAAATCAGCTCTGAAACTCAATGTCTCTTTTGTACCACTCCCAGCCTCCCTGTACTTCTCTCTCCCCCTAACTGTAGCGAGCTGTGGGTAGACATTGAGAGCTGCTCCCAAATCCTCTATGTAAGGGAAAGCGCTCAAGGCAAAGAATGCATCATTCCTCCTTAGCTGTAGGATTTCATCATACTCCTGTGCCAGTACCCTTCCTTCCCTTCCTCTCTCCCTCCCCCTTCATTTTCAACTTTTTTTATGTTGTTCTCCCTCATTAGATTTTGAGTTTCCTGAGGACAGGAACTATATTTGGTTTCTCTTTGTGTGCCCAATGTTTAGCGTAGTCCCTCGCACACAAGAGCTTGATAAATGTTTATTGACTGAGTCTTGAATACCATTAGGAATTTGAATTATATTCAGGAAATATTGGGAAGCCTGTGAAGGTGTTTTGGGGGGAAATGATATCAGCATTTGTTATTATTCTGCTTCAACTATTCAGTTCTTAAATACTCAAGTGGATCTGTAATGTCATTAGTTTAAGAGTTCTCTCCAACAATGCAGATCACGGTCCATTTATACCTGCCTATCCTATGAAACTCTTGTCTATGTCCTTCCAAAGGTGAACCTGAGGAGTTCTATTTGTTATGTGAAACCCCCCCCCCTTTTTTTCTCTTTACTTTCGAACTCATTTTGCCACAAAATACAGTAAAAATTTTAAAACTAATTTCTTTTCAAATCAAGAACTGACTATTTAGAAATGTGATATAGTACAATGCCAAATTTTTGTTAGAAAATAGTGGGTTTTAGTTTTGTCCCTGCAGTTTACTATTACTACATCTGCTGCTGCCATTATCACTGCTTGACAAATGTCAAATGACAAAATTTAGGATTTAGATTTTAACAAATGCTTTACTACATTTTCTCCTTTGGTTAGTTCCTGTGTTAATAACTTTGGGCAAATTTCTTAAACCTTCTTTTCAAATGAGATGAGAATAAATGAGATAAAACACTTTGTAACCCAAAACATAATAATAGTAGTGCAAACATATAAGTAATGCTTTAAAATTTACAAGGCACTTTTCATACATAATCTCATTTGATCAGCTAATATGCTTTTTTCTCTTTTTTGGTGAGGCACTCAGGGTTAAGTGACTTGCCCAGGGTCACACAGCTAGTAAGTGACGAGTGTCTGAGGCTGGATTTGAACTTAGGTTCTGATGCCAAGGCTGGAGCGCTATCCACTGTACCACTTAGCTGCCCCTAATATGCTTTTTTAAGAAAAAAATTCTTATGACAATATTTTCTGTAGTCTAGACTTTTATTTATTCTACTGCTATAGTCTTAAGACTAGATAAGTTCCACAGATAGTAGTTATTACCAGGAGTTACCTAGATAAGCATAATCCAGGCCTTTGTGACTGGAAAGTTTTTTTTTTTTTAAAGAAAAATTGACTAGATTTTCAATTCCTTAGGCAGTGGGGCCAGTAATCAAAAGAACATGAGCTAGAAATCTGGAGACCTGAGATCATATTCTTACTGTGTTGGAGGCAAGTCACTTTGGCAAATGTTGTAATCAGTTTTTTATCTATGAAAAGAAGATTATAATAATTTATCTACCATGAAGATCAAATATTCTGAAACAAGAAAGAGGAAAAGCACTATGCAAATGAAATATATGCTTATTTTCTACTTTCTTTAATGTAGAGCACTATGAACACAGTAGGTATTTAACATAAGCCCATTTGCCAACTGACTTCCTGCGTAATTTCCTTGAAATGACTTTTTGTCTTTTTTTGCAGGCATTTGGGGTTAAGTGACTTGCCCAGGGTCACACAGCTAGTGACTGTTAAGTGTCTGAGGCTAGATTTGAACTCAGGTCCTCCTGACTCAGGGCCAGTACTCTGTCCACTGTGCCATCTAACTGCCCCTGAAATTACTTTTGAATAAAACAAAGTGCCACGAAATGTCCTGGTCAAGTTGGAGATAAGTTTATGTTTATATTCAGCAAGCATTTAATAGAGTGCCTTAAGTGCCTACCTCCTATGCTAGGTATTTTGAATGTCAGGTTAAAATAATAATACTTTATCTCATTGACCCATCAATAAGCTTATGAGGTTGGTAGGTAGATAGATGTATTATTCTAATTTTGTAGATGAGAAACATGAAGCTTATAGAAGTTAAATAATTTTACCAAGTTTTCACATTTGGTAAGCAGCAGAGCTAAGATTTAAACTAGCACTTCTGAACATATCCAGTGCTGTATAAATATTAAATAAGAGAGCTAAGTTTTGAATCCAGTCCTTTTGATTCTAAACGAAGAGCTCTTCTGCTGCCCCAAGTTGCTTCTCACATTTAGGTCTGAAAAATCTTTTAGCTGCTGCCCTAGATCACTCATATTCCTTAAAAGCTAACAGCATTTACAACACTCTTCCATTCAGATTCTTGAATTTTCAGGGGCCATCTAATCCAACTCATACTGGAAAAACAATATACCTGACAATTTGTTATCTAGTTTGTCTTTGAAGACCTCCAAAAAGGAGAAACCCAGTGCCTCCTAAGGTAGTCAATTCTAGTTTTGGATAGCTCTAATTGTTAGGAAATAGTTGTTGGTGTTTTGTTGTTTTTTTTTTTTACATTGAGTCTAAATTAGCTGCTTTGAAAATTATTCCTTCTGCCTGTGTCTGCACCAGTTGTTCCTGGTTGTTCTCTCTGAAACCAAAGAGAAAAAGTCTAATCTCTCTTCCATATGATAGTCCTTCATGTACTTGAAGAAATCTATTACAGCCTCTCTGAGTCTTTTTTCCAGGCTAAAATCTCCATTTCCTTTATGTAGTATGAATTTGAGGCCCTTCACTATTTTGATTATTCACCTCTGCCTGCCCTCCAACTTTTCAATGTCTTTCCTAAATTGTGTCACCCAGAATTAAATACATTACTCTAGTAGCGATATGCTTAGGGTAGAGTACAGTGTAGTTCTTGTTTTTTCTCAAAACTCTGCCTCATGATTCACTAAAACACTCCAGTGTTTTTCCTGACAAGCTTCTGTCTAAACATGCCTCCTTTGTCTTGTATATGTGAAGTTGATTTTTTGAACTCAATTGTAAGACTTTACATTAACCTTAGTAAAGTTCATCATTTTAGATTTGACCCAGTGTCCTAGCCTGTCAAGATTAATCAAGTATTGACTGTCATCCATTTTTAGATCTCCCTAGTAAGTTTGTTACATGCAAAAGAATGCTAGTTATTTCTTTATCAAGGGTAAAGAAGAAAATCTCCAAAGCCATAGACTTCTTTACATTCAACAAGTTCTTAATCTATGTAACTATATTGTCTTTTAGCTCACTCACTCTGTAGCCGCATCTACCTAGCTTTATTTAGCTTAGTATTCTGGAAAATTTTCATTTATTAGCAGATGATGTGACAAACCTGCTTCTTTTCTTTAACTCATCTTTCTTTTTCCTTCTCTTCTTCTTCTTTAATTAGGAAATAACATTAAACTCTACTTAAAAAGAACAGAAAATTTATCATCATAGACCTTAGAAAAAATTAGGTTCTACCATGTTTTCCCAGTTATAGTGAAACCCAAGAACCCCTACCTGACTAGCAATTACAAACATAGGGCAAAAATCCTTTTCTTGCCTTTTTTCAGTCTTAAGGATGGATATTCTCCTTTGTTCTTCCTTTAGTCTATAGCACACTTATCCTACTTCCAAATGCCCCTAGGGAAAGGATGGAGTTTACCCCTTATTATTATAGCAGCCCCCATATTATATACTCCATTTTTTTTCTGGCAGATCTCACCAAGGGCACTAGAAGAAAATAGCTACTCTAAGATATTCTGCCAGCAGCCCCAGTGGTAGGATCTTCATTTTTCTCAACAATTTCTATGAGAAGTACCCTATACCCAATACTGTGTTCATTTCTGAGTACCACAGCTTATGGTTAGGGAAAGGCAATCAGGATGGTAAAGGGCCTTGAGTCCATGTCATATGGGGATCATTTGAAGGAACTAGGGATAGTAACCTTACAGTAATGGAATACCTAGGTTGACATGATAGCTGTCTCAAAGTATTGGAAGAGATATCATGTGAAATTGTCCCTTTAGTAACCCTAAAATTCTTTGACTTTATGATCCTTCTTCTTAGAATCTCTAGTTCCTTTCAAAAGCTCAGTTTAAGCATTGTCTTCTACATGAGACTTTTCTTGATCTCCTTAACTCCTAGTCCTACTCCTCCCCACAAATTATTTTGTATATACCTTGTATATGCATTGTGCATGTGTGTATGTATATGCATATATGTAGAGTACAAATTCCTTGACGGCAAGGACTTTAATTTTTTTAATTTGAAATCTCTGTTCATAAAGTAAATCCCATTTTTTTACTAATATGATTTCTGAGATATGTGTTTGTGGGAGGAGTTGTGATATTCAGTTAAATAAAAGATATTTTCAGAATTCCCTAGGTCATAAACAGTTAGAATTTTTTCATCCTGTCACATACTAGGGAGCGGGAGTGGAATTTCCCTGCATTCAAGGAATAATGCTTAGGGTCGGCCATGGCTAAACTTGGGAGGGTCCCTAAAGTGAGATGCTTACTTCTCTCAGATCTAAGTACCATCCCCTCCATGGGTTGAATTGTTTATCCCCACTATCTGACAAATGAATTCTCATCTGTCATAGAGTAGGTATAATATTTTTGTTTCAGTCGACAATTATAAGTGCTCCCACTATGTGCCAGGCACTGTACTATAGATATTACTTGTTGTCAAGGAGTTCATATTCTCTTTTGAGAAACTATACATATATAATATGTGTGTGTGTATATATATATATATGTATATATGCATATTTTTATACAGCACTGTCAGCTGTGGTGATAGGGAAAATAGGAGACGCCAGGAGTTGTGCTTTTAAGGAAGCAAGGTGGAAATGAAGAAGGAGTGCATCTATTCCAGGCAAGGGATGGAGATGGGAAATGGAATGTCACTTGTGAAGAACAGCAGGTAGGTCAGTTTGTGACTGTAGAGTGTGTGAAGGGGAGTGATATGTAATATGCCTGATAAGGTGGACTAGATTAGAAGGAGTTTTAAATATGACACAGAATTTACATTTTATCCTAGAGGCAGTAGGGAGCTGCTAGAGATTTTCAAGTGGAGGAGTAGGATAGTCAGACCTGTATGTTAGGAATATCACCTTGAAAACTATGTGAAAGATAGATTAGAATGAGGAGAGGTGAGTCAGGGAGACCAAGTAGGAGGTTATTATAATAGTCCAAGCAAGAGGTAATATACCTAAACTAGGGTTGTAACTGTAAATGGAGAGGAGCTGGGTTTGAGAGATACTATAGAGGTAAAAATGACAAGCCTTGGCCACTGATTTGAATAAGAAGAGTGAGGGAGAGAGAAGAAGCCGAATATGACTTTGATGCTCTCAACTTGGCTGACTAGAGGGATGGTGGAACCCTTGATAGAAATAGGGATCTTGGTAAGAGGGAATATCTTTTGAAATGAGAAATGAGGTCTAGGGTTCCATTCTTCTCCCCAGATTTCATACCAGGGAGTTAGTGATTTTTGTTGTTCAATTGTGTTCAACTCTTCGTTACCTGATAGACCATGGCACACCAGGCCCTTCTGTCCTCCACTATCTCTTGGAAGTCTGCTCAAGTTCATGTTCATTGTTTCCATGACACTCTATCCATCTCATCCTCTGCCATCTTCCTTTCCTTTTGCCATCAATCTTTCCCAACATCAGGATCTTCCTCAATGAGTCCCATCTTCTCAGTATGTCACCAAAGTATGGAAGCTTGAGCTTCAATATTTGACCTTCCAGTTAATAGCCTAAATTAATTTCTTTAAGTATTGACTGATTTTCATCTCCTTGCTGTCCTAAAGACTCTCAAAAGTCTTCTCCAGCATGACAATTTGAAAGCACTGATTCTGCAGCGCTCAGTTTTCCTCATATAGTCCAGCTCTTACAGCCATACATTGCTAGTAGAAAAACCATAGCTTTGACAATACTGACCTTTGTCAGCAGTGATGTTTCTGCTTTTCAGTATTCTGTCCAGATTTGCCATAGCTTTTCTTCCAAAGAGCAAGCGTCTTAATTTCATGACTACAGTTGCCGTCTGCAGTGATCTTTGAGCCCAAGAATATAAAATCTGACACTGCTTCTATTTCTTCTCCCTCTAGTTGCCAGCAATTGATGGGACCAGTTTCCAGTTTTGTGTTAAGCTTCAAGCCAGCTTTTACACTCTCCTCTTTTACCCTTATCAAGAAGGTTCTTAATTCCTCTTCACTTTCTGCCGTCAGAGTGGTATTGTCTGCATATCTGAAATTGTTGATATTTCTTCCAGCAACCTTAATTCCAGCTTTTGATTCATTCAGCCTGGCATTTTACATGATGTGCTTTACATGTAAGTTAAATAAATAAAATGACAATATATAGACTTGTTGTATTCCTTTTCTAATTGTAAACCAATTAATTGTTCCATGTTCAGTTCTAATTGTTGCTTCTTGGCCCGCATACAGGATCCTCAGGAGACAAGTAACATAATCTGGTACTCCCATCTCTTTGAGAACTTGCCATATTTTGTTGTGATCCACACAAAGGCTTTAGTGGAGTCAGTGAAGCAGAAGTAAATGTTTTTCTGGAACTCCCTTGCTTTTTCCATAATCCAGTGAATGTTGGCAATTGATGGTCCCTAGTTCCTCTGCTTCTTCAGAAACCAGCAGCACTTCTGGTAATTCTTGGTTCACATATTGCTGAAGCCTAGCTTTCAGAATCTTAAGCTGAAAAGCCTAGGTATTTATTATCTTTTTTTTTTCATTTTTAAAAATTTAAATTTAAACTTAAAAACTAAATGAAACGATCATTTCTTTATCTGTTGTAGAACAGAAAGAAAGGATTGTACAAGAATCTGTGAATTTCTGTCTAACCAGGCTTCCAAACTTAATGCATTTTACATGCCACTGCATATGCTGAAGGAGACTCTGAAATGGTAGAGATAATGTTGGAAAATGTATATATGCATGACGGTTGGAGTTGGTGCTAGAACTTTGGAAAAGAGTGACATTCTTTTGTGTGAGAGAGATCTGGAAGGTCTTTAGGACCAACTCCAGACATGTAAATAAAGAAAACTTTGGAGCTGCAGACTTGTAGGATGAACTGTTCTCAAAATTAACGAATGAAGAACAGAAATGAAGGAATAAAGAAGATTCATAGACATCCAAAGCTTCTGTAGAACATGACCTCAAAACCTTCATTGCATTAAAGTAAGATATTAGATGATCAGGTCAACAGTATTTGATCTGAAAATAAGGGTTTTCCTGACACTTACATTAAATCACTGTCATGTGAAAGGATATACAACTGAGATTACATGGTGGAAATGCTATCACATCCACTGCTGAAAGCTGTCTTACTCCATCCAAAGTTCAGTTTCATTTCAATTTAATTCATTCTACTTCAATTTAAGAAGCATTTATTGAATCCTTTAACTGTTCTCTAATTGGTTCCCTATCCTACTCCCCACAGAAGCTGTTCTAAACCTTATCTTCTCAAGCTTCCCATTTCTTCCTCTACCACACCCCTTCAAGACGAGGATCTTACCTCTTATTTTATTGAGAAAATTGAGGCCATTCACCATATACTTCTACTTCTGCCTTTTTCTTCATCTCAGAATCTCTTATCACCTCCTACTCCTTTTCTTCAGTTTCTGATAATAAAGTAGCTTTTCTTTTTGCCAACAGCAACCCATTTGTATGTCCTTGTTTCCTTTCCTTTCCATCTTCTCCAGCAGATTGCCTCATAAATATATATATATTTTTAACTGCAGAGGAGAACAGAAAGAAAACCAGTAAGAAGCACAGAGAAGCATGAGAAAATTATAGGTTGAATTTACTTTATACTTAAAAGAAAAGCAAGCTGTACATAGTAGAGATCTCTAGTTTCATGTATAATTCTTTCTGTTCTATTTTGTATGTTGAAATGCCCATTTTACTTGGTGTTAAAGATCAGAAAAAAAAGCATTAAAACTGCCCGTTTAATCATTCACTTTTCTCTGCTTAATCATCAGTCTCTCCCTGTCTATTGCTTATTTCTTTACTACTGTCAAACATGCTCAAATCTCTCAGTATTTAAAAATTTTTGGTTGGTCTTTACTATTCCTGAAGCTATGATCCTTTATCTCCCTTTTTCTACTAAACTCTTCAAAAAAGCAGTGTACACTTTATTTTTTTTTTTCAATCCATGGCCTTTTGCCGTCTGGCTTCCTACCTTATCACTCAATTGAAACTCCTCTCTCCATAACTATGATTAATTTCTGAATTGCCAAATCTAATAGTCTTTTGTCATTCTCCATCTTTCTTGACTTCTCCTCTGTCTTTGATTCTGCTTACCATCGTCTCCTACTATGTTTTGCTGTCTACATTCCTGACACTACTCTCTCTTGCTTCTCCTCCTATTTGACAAATTCTCATCTCTTATGCTACATCAGCATCTGTATCATACAGCTAACTGTGGGTGCACCTCTAGGCTCTGTCTTGGAATCTCTTCTCTTTCTTCTCTACATTTTGTTTCTGGACAACCTAATCAGCTCTTCTGATTTACATTGTTATCTCTATGCAGATGACTCTTGCATCTTTATCTGTCACTCTCATCTCTTCTGAGCTCTAGTCTTGCATCACCATCTCACTGTTGGACATCTAGAACTGGATGTCCCAGAGGCATCTCCTATGGAATGTGTCCAAATATAACCCCATTATCTGTGCTCCAAATCCTCTTTTCTAATAAACTCTCCTATTTCTTTTATGGACATTGACGTTCTTCAAGTCTCCCCAGGTTTGTAAACTTGGCATAAGCCTCAGTTCTTCACTCTCCTTTACCCTACAGTTGCCATATCTTTCCATTTCTGCTTCTACAATCTTTCTTAAATCCCAACTCATTTTTCTTTACTCACACAATTATTACCTTAGTTCAGTTCCTCATTTCTCTCATCTTGCCTGAACAATTACAATGACTTCCTAATAGTCTCCTGACTCAAGTATGTCTCAACTCTAGTAATAATGATGATATGATGATGATAATACCAGCTAACAATTATATAGAACTTTAAGACTGTCAAAGTGATTTACATATATTATCTCATTTGATCCTCACAACATCCCTGTGGGGAAAGATGTTACTACTAATCCCGCTCTACAGATGTAGACAATTACTTCAGAATGTGACTTTCTCAGTGTCATACAACTAAAGCTAGTAAGTACCTTAGACCAATTTGAATTTAGTTTTTCTTTACTTCAGATCCGTCACTCTATCCACTATGATACCTCATCGCCCTAATATTTTTTTTATTTAATATTTTATTTTTTCCCAATTACATGTAAAAACAATTTTAACATTCTTTAAAAAAAAAAACTTTGAATTCCAAATTCTCTTCCTCTCTCCCCTCCCTCATTGAGAAGGCAAGCAGTTTGATATAGGTCATACATGTGTAGTCATGCATAATACATTTCCATGTAAGTCACTCTGTGAAAGAAAACAGACCAAAGAAAAATAAAGAAAAAGTGTCTTTGATCTGTGTTAAGGCTCTACCAGTTCTTTCTTTGCATATGGATAGCACCTTTCATAATAAGTCCTACAGAATTGTCTTGGATTATTGTATTGTTGAGAATAGCTAAGTTATTCATGGTAGATCATCTTACAATATTGCTGTTACTGTGTACAGTGTTCTGATTCTGCTCATTTCACTTTACATCAGTTCATGTAAGTCTTTCCATGTTTTTCTGAGAGTATCCTGCTCATCATTTCCCATAGCACAATAGTATTCCATCACAATTAAATAACACAGCTTGTTCAGCCATTCCCCAATTGATGGACATTCCCTCAATTTCCAGTTGTTTGCCATTACTGCAAGAGCTGCTATAAATATTTTTGTACATATAGGTCCTTTTCCTTTTTGTTTTTTATCTCTTTGATATACAGAGCTAGTAGTGGTATTTCTTGGTCAAAAGGTATGCATGGTTTTATAGCTCTTTGGGTATAGATCCAGATTGCTTTCCAGGATTGTTGAATCATTATACAACTTTGCCAATGGTATGTTAGTGTTTTAATTTTCCCACCTCCCCTCCAACATTTATCATTTTCCTTTTTTGTCATATTAGTCAATCTGAAAGATGTGAGGTAGTAGCTCAGAATTGTTGTAATTTGCATTTCTTTCATCATTAGTGATTTAGTGCATGTTTTTCATGACTACTGATCTGATAAAGCTTTGATTACTTTGTCTGCAAACTGCCTGTTTATATCCTTTGACCAATTATCAATTTAGAAATGGCTCTTATTTCTATAAATTTGACTCAGTTTTCTGTATGTTTGAGAAATGAAGTCTTTATCAGAGAAACTCACTGAAAAAATTTTTTTCACAGTAATGATTACCAACTATGTATTTCCCTGCATCCTGTTTTCCCTGTTTATCCTACTCTCTCACTCTCCTTTTACCTTGTCCATTCTTAGAAGTATTTTGCTTCTGACTTTTACCTCCTCCAAACTTCCCTCCCTTCTATCAACTCCCTGCCTCCACCTTCTCTTATCTCCTTCCCTTCCTACTTTCCTATATGGTAGGACAGATTTCTACAACTGAGTGTGTATATTATTCCCTCTTTGAGCCAATTCCGATGAGAATAAGGTCCAACTGCTCCCTTCCCCGCTTCCCCTATTTTCCCCTCCACTGTAAAATCTCTTTCAGGCCTCTTTTATGTCAGATAATTTATCGCATTCTACTTCTCCCTTTCCCCTTCTCCCAATGTGTTCTTTCTCATCCTTTAATTTTTTTTTTAGACAACTTTACTATCATTCAACTCACACCTCTGCATTCTGTCTATGTATACTCCTTCTAACTGCCGTAATAATGAGAAAGTTTTTAGGAGTTATAAATATCATTTTCCTGTGTATAAACATAAAAAATTTAACCTTATTGAATCCCTTATGATTTCTCTTTCCTATTTTCCTTTTTATGCTGCTTTTGCATCTTGTATTTGAAAATCAAATTTTCTAGTCATCTCTGGTCTTTTCATCAGGGATGCTTGAAAGTTCTCTATTTCATTGAATACCTATTTTTTCCCCCCGATGGATCATACTCAGTTTTGCTGAGTAGGTGATTCTTGGTTGTAAAGCTCTTTTGCTTTCTGGAATATCCTCTTCCAAGTCCTTTGATCCTATAGTGTAGAAGCTGCTAAATCTTGTGGTATCCTGACTGTGGCACCATGATATTTGAATTGTTTCTTTCTGGCTGCTTGCAGTATTTTCTTCTTGGTCTGGGAGATCTGGAATTTGGCTATAGTATTCCTGGGAGTTTTCATTTTGGGATCCTTTTCAGGAGATAAACAGTGGATTCTTTCAATTTCTATTTTACCTTCTGGTTCTAAAATATCAGGGCAGTTTTCCTTGATAATTTCTTGAAAGATGATATCTAGCCTCTTTTTTTGATCATGACTTTCAGGTAGTCCAATAATTCTTAAATTATCTCCTGGATCTATTTTTCAGGTTATCTGTTTTTCCAGTGAGATATTTCACATATTTTTTTTTCTATATTTTCCTTCTTTTGATTTTGTTTGATTGCTTCTTGATATCTCATAAAGTCATTAGCTTCCACTTGCCTAATTCTAACTTTTAAGGAATTTTCTTCAGTGAGCTCTTGCATCTCCTTTTCCATTTGGCCAATTCTATTTTTTAAGGAGTTCTTCTTTTCAGTGAATTTTTATATATATTTTTCCATTTGGCCAGTTCTGCTTTTCAAGGCATTCTGTTCTTCCTTGGATTTTTGTGCCTCTTTTGCCATGTGACCTATTCTGTTTTTTAAGGTGTTATTATTGTGCCTCCTTTACCAAGCTATTATTAATTTTCCATGATAACTCTCATTTTTCTTCTCAGTTTTTCCTCTACTTCTCTTACTTGCTTTTCAAAATCCTTTTTGAGGCTGAGATTCTTAATAATCTAGCCACTGGTCAGATACATATAATCTAGCCAATAGCGTACTAATGTTTAGACTCCTTAAGAGTCTGCCCAATATGACTGATGTTCTAATAAACCTTGTCTTTGGCTGAAAGAAGGCTTGGGTCAAATTCTTTCAGGCGGGACCCGCGTGTTGTGATTTTGGGGTCCCAGCACCCCTAAACCTCTAAACCACATCATTTTGGTGGCCTGTATGGGGAAACTGCCTAACCCCAAGTTCTTCTCCAGCCAAGAATGGAAGGTATGTAAGTTTCCCCTCCCTCCTTTCTTGCTCTGCAGTTAGGGTCGATCTCCAAGCATCAAGGCTTGGAGGTACTTTTCAGGCCGACAGTTACGAGGTTGTCTCTCACTCGGCCTGATGCTCTCAGTCTCTTGGTCCACTGGGTTGGTTCAAGGCCATGGACCTGGGTACACCTTCCGCAGCATAGAAGACAAGGATGGATGCCTTATCAGGAAGTGTATGCTCAACTCTGTTAATTCCCTCAGCGCTAGGGAATTTTTGGTTCCCTGAGACTTACTTACTCCCTTCCCTCTGCACCTCTGAATCCTCCTTCATGGAGTTTACAGGGAAAGTTAGAACAGCTAAAAATATCTTGGCAGATTCTGGAGGTTTTGTGATTGGTTATTAAGGAGTTTTGAAATTCCTCCTTACAACCCTGGTCACTCTTTTCTTCTACTCCCTTCCCTTGAGTCAAGAGGGTATCTGTTAACCCCTCTCATAGGAGAAGAGAGTTTCACCCTTTTTCCCTCACCTTTGATTTTACCTTCCCCCACCTGGGAAAGGAAGGAGGGGAGAGGGGCAGCAGCTACAGCATGGGCCCCACCGGCAATGGGCTTGGGCCTTATGGCAACCTTTGCCTGGAAGCATCACCCAGGTTCAGCACATCCTGCTCAAGGTAACGAAGATGGCCTCCAAACTTGGACTATGGGCCATTCACCTACAGTTGGTAGCAAACAGCGAGTACCAACCAATGTTCCCACATCGTTCCCTGGATGCAGCCTGTGCTCGGTTCCAGTTAGCCTCCTCTTTGGGACCCCCTTGAGGCAGGGACAGCTCAACGCCCCTTGCCAGCAGGAAGCAGTTTCAGAAGCCGAGACCTTGGCCCCTTACTCCAAAAGAATTTGGGTCCTATTTGTTTGAGGGGGGAATGATGGGGTTGGGATCTAGACCCCAGAAAGGAAAAACCCTGGACTTTCCCACTTGGCCAAATCTCTGGCATTCTCCTGAGGCTATAATCCCATCAACTGGCCTTTCATTGTAGCTACACTCAATCTCCCCCTTGGCCACGAGGTCCAGGTCCCAGGGGTTCTGTTCTCCCCAGCTTACTGGCCACTCCTAGGTCCCTCCCACAGTCTTTCTGTATATAAGGTCCACCTTGTCTCCTTAAAATGCTGGGATTCTTATAATCTAGCCAATAGTTTACTAATGTTCAGACTCCTTAAGAGTCTGCCCAAGATGACGGATATTCTAATAAACCTTGTCTTTGGCTGAAAAAAAAAATCCATTTTGAGTTCTTCCATGGCCTGAGACCAATTCATATTTTTCTTGGGGGCTTTGGATGTAGGAGTTTTGACTTTGTTATCGTCTTCTGAGTGCGTGTTTTGATCTTTCTTGTAACCATAGTAACTTCCTATGATCAGAATTTTTTTCTGTTGTTTGCTAATTTTTCCTGTTTATTTCTTGATTTTTAACTCTTTGTTAAAGTAGGGCTCTGCTTCCAGTGTGGAGGGCACACCACCCCAAGTTTCAAGGACTTTGTGCAGCTCTTTTCAGAGATACTTCTAGGGACCTGTAAATTTTCAGTTCTTCCAAGGTGGTATGATCTAAGGAGAAGTGTGTTTACCACTCTCCTGGACTGTGCTCTGGTCTGTGAGCAACCACAAGCAGTCTTTTCTTTTCTTTATTTTCTTTTTTCTTTTTTTTTTAGTGATTTAATTTTTTTTTATTATTTTAGACAAATACTAAAACTTAAATACATAATAAGAAAAGTAAAAGAAACATATTATAAACTTAAATATAAAATAAGAAAAGAAAAATATGTCATGTGCACAGCAGAACATAGGAGAGGATTCAGAATATATAGTAATAACTTTCCATTTCAAGAAAACCTATATATTAAATGCTGTGCATTAGGTTGAAAGCTGTCCATCTTTTCTTCCTTGCAGGTTTTCTTTTGTTCTGTGCTGTACACTGTTTACTATATTCTTCCCCCCTTTCTATATGTGTATTTATATATGAACATATACTTTTCCTAAGAGATTCTACTCCTAATCTTTGTTTTTATGTTTGTGCATGTCTCTTTTTTTTCTCTCTCTCTCCTAACTTCTCTACTTTCCTTCTACCCTTTACCTTCCCTCCTACTGACAAGCAGTCTTTTCTGCCCTGGACCTATGACAAGGGTCCCTGCTCTAGTGTGATCTCAAGCTCTGGTGTGCTAGTGCTCCTCTTTGCCCCGGGTCTGCCACCAGGATCTGAGTATGGGCAAAGCAACAGAGTCCTCCCTCAGTACTAGCAAAGAGATCCCTGTAATCTCCTTCTGACCAGTTGTTTTACCCCCTTACCATCTGTGGGCTGAGAGCTCCAGAAGGAGCTACTGCTGCTGCTGATTCATTGACTCCTAAGGTATGCTCCTGGTTTGCTAGGGTTGGTTCTGTGCTGATCTTCCTCATCACCATAGTAACTTTCTATGGTCAGAATTTTTTTCTGTTGTTTGCTCATTTTCTAACCTATTTCTTCACTTTTAACTGTGCTAAAATGGGGCTCTGCTTCCTAGGTCAAGGGGCATGGTCCAAGCTTCATGTTTTCTGTGCCACTGTTTTCAGAGGTAATTCTGGGGAACTGTAAGTTTTTGGCTTTTCCCAGGTGTTATGATCTAGGGAAGGATCTATTTTCTTCTCTCTTGTACTGAGCATTGGTTTGTGAGTGACCACAAATACTCTTTTCAACCCCAGAACTGTGACCAGGTTCCCTGCTCCCCTGTGGCTGCAAGTTCTGCTGTGCTAGTAATCCTCCTTGCACTGGGACTAAGACCCAGGATTGTGACCCAGATTCATGTATAGGCAATGCAACAGAATCCTGCCCCTGTTGCCAGCAGAGGGACCCCTGTAAATTTCCTTCTTACCTGTTGTCTGATCCCCTTACTGTCTTGTGGGCTGAGAGGTCTGGAAACTGCCACTGCTGCCACTGATTCAGTCACCCTGAAGCCTGCTCCTGGTTTGTTGGGGCCAGATCTGCGGCCTGTGCTGGACTATGCTCTTCTTTCACCCTGGTGCAACAGACCCTTCCTCCTGACCTTCTAAGTTGTCTTGGGCTGGAAAATTGTTTCACTCCATCTTTTTGTGGGTTCTGCCACTCCAGAATTTGTGTAGAGTCACTATTTAAAGGTATTTGAAGGGGTTTGGGGGAGAGTTCAGGTGAGTCCCTGCCTTTATTCTGCCATCTTGGCTCCACCTCTCTCCATGTTCTTTCTCATTGCCCTAACCTATTCTCTGTCTACCAGAATTATTTTTCTAAAGCACCAATATGACATTGCCACTCCTCCACTTAGTAAACTCATGTGGTTCCTAGTTGTCTCTAGGAGCAAATAAAAACTCTGCCTGGCTTTTCAATAATTTTATAACTTAGCTCTAGTGTTTGTCCAAAATTGAACTCATTATCTTTCCCCCAAGCCCTTACCTCTTCTTAACTTCTCTGTTCTTATTCAGAGCGCCAAGACTCACTGCTTAGGTGTCTTCCTTTACTACTCAATTCCCTCCTAACACTGTCCAATCAGTTGTCAAGTCCTGTCAATTCTACCTTTGTACTATCTCTTGTATACATCCTTATCTTTCCTCTAACATTGTAATCCCTCTGGTATAGGCCCTTATCACTTTATACTTGGAGTATTGCAATAGCCTTTTGACTGGTCTCCCTGCCTAAAGTCTTTCCTGATTTCAGTTTATCTTCTATTCAGCCCTTAGAGTGATTTTCCTACCTTCCAGGTCACCTTTCTAATAAACTCCTGTGGCTATTAATACCTCCAAGATCAAATATAAATTTTTCTGTTTGGCATTCAAAGCTCTTCATATACTATCCTCCGCCTCCTTTCCCGGTCTTCTCATACCTTATTCCACTTCACGTGTTCAGCAATACAGTGACATTGAGCTCTCTGCTATTCCTTGAATATGATACTACATTTATCAACTCTAGGCAGTTTTACTGGCTCTCCCTCCTCAGCTTCATCTTCTAGATTCCTTCAAGTCTCAGCTACAATACCAACCTCTGAAAGAAACTTTTCCTGATTCCCTTTCCTGTCAGTGCCTTTTCTTCGAGATTATCTCCCATTTATCCTCTCTGTATCTTATTTGTAAATAGCTATTTTCAATATGTCTCTCCCATTAGACTGTGACATCTTTTGAGAGCAAAGGCTGTTTTTTTAAACCTTTTTTTTTTTATCCCTAGTGATTAGCACAGTGCCAGAAACATAAGAGGCAGTTAATAAATTCTTGTTGATGTGACTTGATGTGACTTGGAATGTCCAATATAAAAGCAAGAAGAAAGTTTTATAATTTAAAATTCTGGTGGTATTTTTGAGTTGTGTTTTTCTTTTTGCATGTTGTTTTCACCTTATAGTTCTTCATCAATGTATCTTTGTAAGGTGTGTTTGTAATGACCATTTAATTTTGTAGGAGTGAAAGATTAAAGATCATAAAAGAAATAAGCAATAGAACTGAAAGGTTTTGGCTTTTATTGTCATTAGCTGTTTTCCTTATCTTTTTAGTCACGAGGGAAGAAATAGAAAGACTATTTTAGCACAGTATCATGGATCATTTTTCATAGTTTCTAGTGAACTTTATTTCCTTTCATGACCTTACATTTTTTTCAGCATGATTTGAATTTTACACATCACCTTGTTGCAAATTAAGTTAAAAAACATCTATTTAGTTTAAAAAAAACTAAAGTTTTGGGGAATATATAAACTCTAGATGGCTAAAAAAATTTTTGGTTCGGAATGGATGGTAGAATCAAAATGTACTATGTAAACTAAAATATGAACCAAAATACAGTTAGTTGTGGACTAAAATGACTGACTCACGTAAGTCTATGGGATGAAAATGTATTTAAGTTGTTGTTGTTTTTTTTACCTTATTACATACAGCAGTTGTTTTGGTTTGAAATTCCACATTTTCCTCCTTTTGTTCCGTAGAACTTTGAAGAAGAGCTGCTTTGTTCAACAAAACTAAAGGCTTAAAATAATTTTAACTAGTGGATTCACCTTTAAGAATAATAGGTAGCTGTTAAGATTTAATTGCTTGTGTAAAATGAAGATATAATAAAGATCATAACGTTAATGTTTTTTACCATGTGATTTATGAATTACTTTTCACATTGGTTTTTTTTTGTTTGTTTGTTTTTACCAATTACTGATGTAGCATATAACTGTGTAGTTCTTCAAACCTTACTTGAAAAATGCATAATGTGTTGCTCTGAAGTTAAAAATAACAGGCTAGGCTGTCCAGTTACTTCAACAAATATCATTTACTTTATCTTCTTTTAAAAACATTTCACTGATATTTTTACATCATAGTTATTTCAGCATACGCTCCTTCCTACTGGAGAGTATTCTCTTGTAATTCTCTTGTCTGATAACTTTTGCCACACCTATAACCTGTTAACTCTCCAAGGAAAGGGAGGGAATTCCTTTCCACTTTTCTCCTCCAGGGCCTTGGTTGCTCATTATGATTATATATTTTTTAAAAAATATTTTTCTCAATTACTTGTAAAACATTTAACATTCTTTTTTTTAATTGAGTTACAAATTCTCTCCCTCACTTCCTCCCCTACATTGCCTTGAGAAGGCAAGCAGTTTGATATAGATTATACCATGGCACAGTGGATGAAGTGCTGAGCCTGGATTCAGGAGGACCAGAGTTCAAATGTGGCCTCAAACACTTGATAACTATATGACCCTGAGCAAGCCACTTAACCCTGTTTGTCTCAATTTCCTTACATCTGAGCTAAAGAAGGAAATGGCAAACTACTCCAGTGTCTTTGCCAAGAAGACCCCAAATTGGGTCATGAAGACTCAGAATGAAAACCAACCAAACAACAACATACATATGAAATCATGTAAAACATTTTCCCATACATATTAGCCATGCCACAAAACAAAACAGAGATCAAAAAAACAAAACAAAGAAACAACCTTAAGAAAGTTAAAAAAAAAAGTATGCTTCAATTTGCATTCAGTCTCCATCAATTCTTTTTCTGGAGGTGGATAGCATTTTCATAAATTCTTTGGAATTGTCTTCGATTATTGTATTGATCAGAATAGCTAAGTCATTCACAGTTGATCATTGTACAGTATTGTTTTTACTGTTACAGTGTCCTGTTTCTGTTCACTTCACTTTGTGTGAGTTCATATAAGTCTTCTAAGGTTTTTCTGAAACCATCCTACTTGTCATTTCTTATAGCACAGTAGTATTCCAACACAACCATATAGCACAACTTGTTCAGCCATTCCCTAATTAATGAGCATCTCCTCAAATTCCAATTCTTTGCCACCATAAAAAGGATCTCTTTGATCTCTTTGGTATAGAGACTATTAGTGGTACTGCTGTATCAAAGGATATGCACACTTTTATAGCCTTTTGGGCATAATTTGAAATTGCTCTTCAGAATGGTTGGATTAATTCACAACTCCACCAGTGGAGTTTTCACCTATCTGGTTTTTCCCCCCATGTTTCAATCACTTTTGTCTAAGAGTAGTTCTTCAGAGCTAATTAGATGCCTTATGTTGAAGAAACTGTTACTTCTTTTTTTTTCTTACGTGTAATAAATAATCAATTTATTAATTAGGCTAGCTGGCAAATCAATAAATTGATAGTCAGTAGTTTCTCTCAGTAACCACAGTTACTTTTTCTTAAACTGTCTTATCAGTGTGTATTTCACTAAATTGATAATTATGGTTAAATAATTATCAGGTACTCTAAGTACTTCTTAATTTATTGTTTTACGTAGAGTATACTTGATGTTTCAGTGTCATACAATTTTTTGTATTTTAATGACAGTAGTATGTGGAATCAAGCAAGTGTACTATAAATATTAAGACCAATGGTTTGAGTGTTTCATTAGAAATTCACCAAATAGGATACT